>NC_141907.1:79087510-79388766 GCF_057802395.1 Ceratotherium simum simum
ACAAAGCAAAACGATAAAACATGTGCTTGACACTACTAAAACCAATTCTTTGTTACATGGGCATTTATTTCTTCATGCTAACTGAGAGGAAAGATTTGACGAGAAAATAATTTGTCATTTTTCTTTCTCAAACGAGGTTACTGCTCAATGCTCAAATCCTTCCCACTTAGGAACTGTGTTCTTCTCTTACATCTGCAGCAGCACGACTCTCGAGCCTTCATGGCATTTATACGCAGGACCTGTTTTGAGGTTGTAGGGCAAGAGACATGGAGGAGTATTTTCTGTATCTCAGTGGTCATACTTCTTCAGTGCTGAGCACAAGATCTAAGTGCACAGTTGTCTATGTGTGGTTTAAAACAACTGTGTGTACGTGTGTGTGTGTAAATGTGTGATAGCCCAGGGCCTATAAAGTATGGGGACCAGAGCAGGAGCTCCTCTCACCTGGGGCCCGAGGATATTACAGGACACCTTTGGTGTAATGAGATACTGTAGGGTTTACTAGATTTTATTTTTAAGACCCCATCATATTTTTGGTTCTTCCTGGCCTTTGTTTTCTTTCCTTTCTTTCCCAAGCATCAATGTCTCTTTCCCAAACTCTTTTCTTTTTGAGTTTTACTTTTTCTCTCTCTCAAAGGGTTTTATTTCTTCACATTTCCATGACAAATTCAATGCTGGATGTCTTTTGAGGTCCCATTCGTTCTGGACTTCCAGTCTTCTTCCATTGCCCCATTTTTCAAAGCAGCATATGACCTATTTGCAGTTTTCACAACTTTAAAACGCACTTTGCAATACACTCAGTATGTATGTACCAGCATCTACATCTTCCTCAAAGGCTTCCATTGCAGTTGACCAATTTGCTCCAGGAGTCACAGCCTCTGAAAACCTCTAGTGCAATTATATTCCCTTTGGTGCTGGCCTTAAGTAGAGCAGAAAATTTTAAGAGAGTCACTAGGGACCCCCTAGGTCCTTTTCACTATACAAAGGGGTTGAAAAGTCCACTCCTAAAGTTATTAAAACTTGAATATATGACTGTTATCACAACCACACTTGCTCACCTCTGTAACCCAATGGATCTACCCTCCTCAGGTTAAGCTTGGTGTGCCATGAGGCCTCTGAAGATTGATGCAGAAGTCTTCTATTCTCTTTGTTCCCACATCATGGAGGCCTTTTTCAGCAAGAAGGAAATAGGATTCCCTGATTCTTGAATATTCTTGAATATCTTGAATTCAAGAAAGTGTCCAAAATATAGTCTTTGAATTTTTCTGCATAACTAAGTCTCTTCTCCACCCTTCAGACAAAAAGTCCTGGCAGGGATTATGACCTGATTACCAAAATCTTGTCATGTTATGGTGTCCTTTCTTTCTATCTTTAGGCATTCCCAAGTGTTCATCGTGAAGTCCCACTTCATGTCAGAACTCTATGGCCCCACACTCTTCTAGTCCTAGAATTATTTTACATAAAAATATTGGAAAGAATTTAATATAATTTCTGTTTTCAAACTTTTATATTTTACCCCCTTTCTTATTATATACTGAACTCCAAAATTAATACCTATTCATCATTAATCCTTTAATACATCTACAGTTCAGATTCTAGGCTAGTCAAATAGAACTAAAATGCGTTAATTAACAAAAAGACCATAATAGATTAAATACATTAGGAAACAATAATATAAAACTGAGCATACACATCAGACTAGAGCAAACATCCATAGATACTTTCCAGGCATTTTACCAAAGTAATTATTTTTTTCTGTATAATGTGGAACTTAATGAAATATAATCCAAAGGAAACTTTAACATCTTTATTAATATAATAGGCCACTGAAATAGAATATACTAACATTCCTTTTAGAATTTTTGTTTAAAAAACAACATATGAACTTTTATATATTCACATATTTTCTTTATCATTTGATTGTGTCAGAATAATTAAATAAGCCTGATGATTCAGAAGCCATCTTAAAATCTTCACAGAATAATTACAAAGTATAATTCTCATGGCTTTTTTTGGTCAAAACACTATTCACATGTGTAATAAACCAGAATATATTGATTTATTCTGAAGGTGGACAGAACAGCCGAGTTCCTCGTGGAGGCACGAGAGAACTTAAGGGAGCATGGAGCACGTGTCATTTGAAAACTTTATTTCTCCCTTCAACAATATCCCCAAATACAGTTGAAAATCAGTAATGTTGCAATTCTGTGGGTGCAACTTACAATTTTTTAAAAAAAGCAATGATTGGAAATGGCGTTATAATCCCAAATATTCAAATAAAATTTGCCTGAGTTTGAACTTGAAATTCAGACATGCGATAAGGGCAATAGTGACGTTCTCTTAGAAGCCACAGGTAACATTCTCTCATTGAAAGTAGTAAACCCTAGAGAGAAGCCAGATATTCTGTATAAATCACCTATACATCAAAAAGTACACTTGCATGGCTCAAAGTCAAACACATTTTTAAAAATAGGTGTTTTACAAATTCTGAGCCTTCAGCAAAGCCTTGATTTAGGTTGGTCGTCTGAGCCCAACGGCTTCACCTCTTCTGGGAAGCCCACTGCCTGTCTCTTGCTGACTTCCTCACCATCATGCTCCAACTCATGACATTTGTTTGAGGACAATAATTAAACTACAATTTAAAATGAACTAATTTAAGCCCCAAACTGAGACATTCATTTATTCCAGGCATTGAAGATTATATCGATGAAGTTTAGAAAGTTCATCTGTTAAAAAAGACATGTAAAATTAAACATTTAGGAACTATACTCATCTGTATCAGGAAATGAATGTGGGCAGTGTTCTCTTATGGCCTAAATTATTCACCCAAGGCAAGGTAAACAGAAGACAAGCTAAAACTTTCAGATTCTAGAATACCAGTTCCTGTATTACTGTTATGTACTGTCAATTACATGCACGTAGTGTATGCTCAAAGAAACCGTCTAACTTTTCTTGTACCCTCCTAAGTTGCAATGAGCACTTTGGCATTGAATTTTACACAGATAATATATTACAATGATTAAAAATGTTGGTTTTAATGCAATGCAAACCGGGGTTTTAGAATGCATCCTCACTAATTATTAGTTTTATACCCTTGAGTAGGTAGAAATTTCTATTTTTCCATTTCCTCACTTGTAAATTCAGAATATTATTACCAGTATCTCAGAGTGGTTTAAGGATTAAATAAGATAATGAGAGTAGAGATGGTAATTATTTTTGTTGTAATTATTTTTATTATCTCTACAGAGGTTTTCTAGAGAGGAAAATTAAAGAAAACAGACACAACAGAATGTCAGTTGTACCGGAAAATGCACTGACCTGAAATCAAAAGACATGGGCGCTAATTTTGACTCTGATGAGAATTTACAGGTTCCTTCACTGACTCTGTAGAAATCGATTAAACTGGACTTCTTTTTTGTTTCCTCATTTGTACAACGGGAGGATGATATTTTGAGCCCCCAACTCGTTGTTGTGAGATAGTTTAGATAACATGTGAAGTTGTTTTGGAAAGTACCAATATCTACCATACTTAGTCTCAAGTGGAAAAATGATAAGAATTGATATAAAACAAGATATGATAAGATTGTTTTAAATTATGAAAGCGTGTACTCACATGGAAGAACATAACGTAACATATATAAAGTTTTAAATTGTAATAATAAAAGTATGAGAACACCCAACCAGAAGAATAGAGCATTACTGTTGCAGCTCACCATGTGCCCTGCCTCCATCACGCTCTTCTGGCTTGCAGCCAGAGATAAAATGCAGCACTGTTTTGATTTTGTGCTTATCATTATCTTGTGTGTGTATTTATCACCATGAATAATATATTTAAAAAAATGTCTGGAAATGATATCACACTCATTTTCTGTGACTTTAAAAAATATCTGCTTTATTGCGATATAACTCACATACCATAAAATTCACCCATTTAAAGTGTACAATTCAATGGTTTTTAGTATATTCACAGACTTGTGCAACCACCAACACAATCCAATTTTAGAACATTTTAATCACTCCCCAAAGAAGCCTGTACCATTAGCAGTCACTCTCTACTCCTCATCAGAGCCCCAGCCCTCTGCAACCACTAATCTACATTCCATATGACTTGCTTTTCCCTTATCATGATGCTTCTGAAATTTATCCACGTTGATGCAAGTGACATTAATTTATTTTCATTGCTGATTTTCTTTTTGTCTGTTTAATCTATCAGCCACTGGGAGAGATGTATTAAAATCACTGCCAATAATGGTTGATTTTTCCATTTTGAAGCCATGTTATTAAGGACATGCACGTTTAGAATGATTCGATTCCCGGTGATTTGAAACTTTTATTATTATATAGTGAACAATATCCCTTGAAGTACTTTTTGCTTTGCAACTTATTTTATTGGCCATGAATAGAGCTATATCATCGTTTTTCTGACTAGTGTTTGCATATATATTTTTTTCTATACTTTTACTTATGATTTAAGTGTGTCTCTCATAAAGAGCATATTGGCTGGTATTTATAAGATTTTGGAAAATCATATTTTTCTTTTTAGAGAATTTAAGAGTGGAGATTTAATCAATTCATAGGTGTATACATCTGGGTGTATGGATTTACAGATATTTATCTTCAGATTTCTAGCCTGGCCTATGTTGGCTTAAGCGGTCAATAGGCAACATAATAAAAAAGGCTTTATTCTTTTGGGAGGTTGATGTACCAGCCTTTGCTGAGAATATTTTTATATCTCAGCAAAGCAGGTGTCTAATCAAGGGAGAGCTAATGGTATTAGTTCAGTTAATTCATTTCCCAATTTAATCTCAAAATGGAAATTCTGAATATAAACGTTCCATAAACTGAAAGCAACATAATTTCTAGTGCTTTCTTGTAAACCCTGGAACAGTGCAATGAAACAAATTTAAGCTGACAAGTCAACTTTTCAGGGCAAAATGTGTGGGTGCTAGAGGCCAAGTATGTGTATCAATAATACACACACACTTATGTTTGACTATTTAAAGCTACTTTTTCCAGATTTCTGATCAAAACTCAATTTGTGTAAACAAAAACGGAAGTTTCAGAAAGCAAGTTGGCAGATACACTCCTGAATAGACTTAATTAAGAATTATTTTCCAAGGAATTTGAGTCCAAATTGCTTCACTAAAGAGCATTTCTAGCATTTGCTAGAAAGTATTCCAGAGTCAGACAGACCTGGGTTAGAGTCTGGAGCCATCTTTTACGGCTCTTTGGGCCTCGCTGGCTTCTTTTTCACATCTGTGAAATGGGGACTACAATGATACTTACCTCATCAGTTTCACATTTTTATTTATTGAAAAAAATTACTCTTTCATTACTATTTGATTACAAATGTTTATGGACTATTAACTCTGTACAAAGCACATTACTAAATGCTTGTCTTGCAATGTTGGATTTAATCTCACATAAATTTATGGGCATGTACCATTATTAGGCCCATTATTCAGATGAGGAAACACAGCTGGTGCCGGGACCCTAGTCTGTCTAATTTCCTAAATGCATGCAATACTGTCTCATAGGACTACATTATATCTTGGTTTTCTTCCTACTCCTGTGAACTCTTTAATGATATCTCTCCAAATAACTTTTCTTTTACCAGCTAACTATAGGCATTTTCTAAAATCCCTGCCCCTAATACTTTCTCCTTATCTTATGATCTTATCTATGTCTATAGCAATCACCTTTATTGAATCTTAAATTTACCTCTCCAGCCTTGAGGGCCCCCCTCTATTGCAGATTCTTATTTTCAACTACCTACTGAGTAGGATCACCTTGATGTCTTCACACTTTGAACTCATTATGTCAGAACCTAAACTCATCATCTTTCCTCACAGAACTACTCCTTCTTCCGGCTAGGATATTGCTGTTCTCCTAAATGCTTGAGTTTGAAACCTAAGAAGCACCTTTTACTTGTTTTTCCTTGAGACTAATATTCAGCCAGTTCTGAGCCCTCCATTGCAGCCACCACTCTCTCCTGTTTCTCCCCCTCTTTCTAGTTCTTCTGCATTTATTCTGGCTCATAATGTCATTACTTGGGCTATCCTCATCAGCTCTTGACTGATCTCCCTTATCTATTAGCTTCTCTTCTTCTGATCCAATCTATATGTAACCTCCAGATGGATTTTTCCTGAAGCCCATCGCTAATCACTCTCAGATAAAAACAAAACAACAAAAACAACCCACTAAACCTACAGGGTCTTAGTACCTGCCAACTTTAGATCAATATTTTAAGAGGACTCTTTTAAACTGTCAAGATCATTCATAATTTGATGCAAACCCACCTTTCCAGGCTAGTCTTACACGAACTCTTTGTCTCTTTTTTGAAGTAGCCTACTCTGCTGGCAAACTAGACTATTCCATTTCTTAAACATTTCTTGTTCTTTTAAAATGAGTTACATGGTTTTCTAATTCTGCTCTTTCTCTTTCTTCTCCTTTCTCGGTTCCCTAGCCCCATCCAGATACCATATCTGACACTGTTACCTCCCTTCTAATAGGAATTTATACATCTTTTATGAAATATAGTCTACTTAATTTGTTTTGTGTGGACGTCTTATCTCGTCTATTAAATTGCGTTGGAGAAGAGATCTAACATTTAATGAATACTCCTATGGAGCAGGCACAGTATCTTCTCAAGAGCTGTGGGTGATAGCGTTAATTTCATTTTACAGATAGGGGGGCCCAGAAATGTCTAATAACTATTGGTGTTTTGAATTCTACTTTGACAAAATTCTGGCAAATTTTGGTCTCAAGGCCAAGTTTCCATGTATTAAGAGAAGACTGATTCCTTAAGTCTTGTCACAACACGCTTGTTTCTTATTTGGCTTTTCATAACAGATACATTGGCAGTGGTGAGATTGAACTGTGCCTGAAAATTTACCTATTTGACCTTGTTCTAATTTTCCTCAGCACTACTAAGGAGGGACTTCTTGCTCTCACATGTAACAGTTCTAAATTCAATGAGGAAGATATTTACAGTTCTGTAAATATCACTTTGGCATTTTATGTTTTGTAAGAAAGAGCTTTTCCATTGCAGTTCATAGCATAGTTTGAGGTTTTTAAATGCCAGCTAGAGACAGAGAAAAGAGACCTTTCCTGGAGAAGTCACCAAGTTTCAAATTCAACATTGAGAAATGTGCAGAACTTTTAGGGCTTGCTGTGAAGAGTGAAGATGTTCTTTGATGAAAGAACATAAGGCTCCAGCTTATTTATTTATTGGCTCACAGGGGAAAGGATGGGACATTTGAATAAAAGAAGAAGGGATAGTTCTGTACTTTACTTTCACTTTGTTGTTTGTTTTTTTTTTTTTTTTTGGTAAGGAAGATTGTCTCTGAGCTAACATCTGGGCCAGTCTTCCTCTATTTTGTGTGTGGGATGCCACCACAGCATGGCTTGATGAGTGGTGTGTAGTTCTGTGCCCGGGATGTGAAACTGTGAACCCTGGGCCGCCGAAGCAGAGCCTGTGAACTCAACCACTGCACCACCAGGCAGGGCCCAGTACTTTACTTTCTTTATATTCTACTTACATAATCACCTGGAACATTACACAGTGGGTAGGAATAAAAATAGATGCCCCTGTGAAACAGCAACTTCAATATATCTTGGTGAATTATGAAGAATGGAGGTACAGATTGCAGATGTAAACATTTTAAAGGTGGATCATATTGGTCTATTACATAACCTAGAAAGAACAAGTTCAGGAAAATTAAGTTTTTGCAACAAACATTTAGGCACTCAGCACGACTTAAGATTTTTTTCAAGTTATTGTTGCCATGTAATCAGTCTTGTTGACATATTAATGATAAATAAATTATATGAATAGCTTTCATCTATCACATAGAGACTGTTTCTGTGGTATTTTTGGAACTTAAATGTCAACAGTTTTGGTAGCTTTAAGCAGGCATGGGCTGCTGATACTGGCATGGAAATGTTGATAATTAAAGTCTCACCGTAGTATAAGGCTTACTGTTCCCACTATCATTTAGGAAAAAAAAATTAAATGGTTTAGTTTTAGCTGCAATTCTTTCTTCAATTATTCTTTATTGTTTTCCTGAAACAGTATAATATATGATCCAAAAACACAAAATAAAACGAACAAAAAACTCTGACATTTTACCTTTTCTCAGAAAACAGCCTTGATTAAAAACAACTCAAAGGCATTTTTGGTGAGTAGTCTGACCTAGAACAAAGATATCCCAATAAGTTAGCAATTTATATTTTATAGCTGGACCTGAGAGGAAACAGCCAGAATGATATTTGTGTTCATTACACGTGTATGAAAAAGTATAATCTCAAGCTAATAGGGAGTCACTAATTATGTGAAGTTTGAAGGAGATTATTTATCACCATGTATTCACGTATGTGGTGAATTGGTTTTAAAACAAGAAAATCTTACAGAAAGACAAAGACATTGTTTTTTGAGGCTGTTAGCAGGTAAGTTGACAAGCTTAGCATGGAAACTTCTCACTCTTATTTTTTCTCTGTGTTATTTCATTCTTGTCTTCCACTATCACCTACACTCTAATATTCCTAAAATTTCAACTAAGATTCCAAATCATGCTCTATCCTGAGCTCCAAACGTCTATGTCCAATTACTGTATTATGTTGTTTATGTATTGTTGTGTAACAGATTACCCCAAAACTTAATGGCATAAAAAAACAAACATTTATCATCTCACAGTTTCTGTGAGTCAGGAGTCTGGGCCCAGGTTAGCTGGGTCTTCTGGCCCAGGGTCTCTCACAGGGTTGCAATCTAGGTGTAGGCTTTGACTGTGGTCTCATCCAAAGGCTCAAGTAAGGGAGGGTTGACTTCCAAGAGCACTCTCGTGATTGTTGGTAGGATTCACTTCCTTGCAAGCTGTTGGCCTGAGGCCTCTCTCATTTTCTTGCCCCATAGGCCTCTCCAGTGGGCAGCTCGCAACTTGGTAGCTGGCTTCCCCCAAAGTGAAAGAGTGAGAGAAGGGCAAGCAAGAAGCCCGTCTTATTGTAACCTAATTTTGGAAATGTCCGCCCATCACTTCTGCCATATTCTCTTCATTAGAAGAGAGTCATTTTGTTCAGTCCCCCTCAGGTGAGGGGATTACTCAAGGGCATGGATACCAGGCAGCGGAGCATCCGGGCCATCTTAGAGATAGCCTATCAACTGTACCAACTACACAATTCCTTCCAGTGTATCATAGACACTTGAAACTTAACTTGTCCAGAATTGACTCCAATGACGTTGCTCCCAAACCTGCTTCTCCTTCTATGAGCCCTATCTTGAATATGGGTCATAGATTTTGATCTATACAGTTTTTGGTTTTCTGTGTGTGCTTGTTTTTTGTATGTAAAGCTTTTTTTTTTTATTAAATTTTTTTTTGTCCAAAAGGCTGGTTGATGTAAGCTTGTATTACTAGTTGAGCCAGAGTACAGTGGGAAGGGAGCATAGTCTAGGTGTGTAATTCCAGGAGACTTCATGTTTAGTGAATTTTTGTCTGAAAGATCAAATATCTCTACTCTTTCTGTGTCTGGCCTGGGCTTTTTTACAAATGTGTGACGTGATGATACCTGGCCTCCTCACTGACGCTGCTTTCCCTCTCGTGTCAGTGAAAGCCCCTGTCCTTCCACTTAATGCCCTGTTGTCCCGCCACTTGGTGAGGCTGTCTAGAACTTATCTGTCTGGCACACTGCTGTGGGATTTCAGTGGGGAGAATGAAGCAAAAAGAGTGTATCCAATTTGTGCTAGGGCCTTCTCTCAACTCCATCTCTTATATTTTCAAATTATAGCCATCAAAATCTCCTCTACTTGCTTCCTTGTGTTCTCAAGCAAAGGAGTCATGACATCTTTTGGACTGAATTACACTATATTTAGTAGTTATTTCTCATTAATTTTTTTTTGAATATGGGTGATATTTTCAAGTGTTGCTTCCTATTTTTATATTATATTGATAATTTCCTTTGGGATCTGGAATTGGTTGGAAGTGAGGTGAATTAGAAGTCTGGGTTCAGCTGGCTATTTTACACAGAGTTTTTTTTTTTAAATCACTTTCTTTCTTGCCTTGCCAACAAAATTTCATTCTATTATATAATCCATTCTATTATAGGCTTAATAACATCTTGAACTTTTTTCCTGTCAAAAACAATTATCCACAAGTTCCTCCTTCTCCAACCATTTGTCTTTCCCAAAGAACTCTAGTAGATTAGTGAGAACTTATGTTGCCTTGATATCAATTGATTGCATTTCTGAAAATAGCACTATGCCTATAACTTCCATGCTATGGGGGTAAAGATAATTTAATTGCATGTGATCTGTTGCTTTTTCTGGAAACTTCTGAGAGTTGGGGCACATCTTGGCAAGCCTCTGGTTCTCTGAAAGCTATTACTTGTACGATCAAGGCCATGTATATTAATCATGTTTTATACAATATATACTTATGGTTTTTCCAAAATTTTGGTTGGAAAAGTTTTTATGCTTTACTTACATCTAATTCATCAATTCATGTAAAGCAACCAGCGTCTCTATCTATTCTCCCTTACTTGTCTGCTAAAACATTATTTGGTATTGGAATGCTCTATAAATTCTTTCCAATAAATACCAAAACAAAGTTTATAGAGTCTTTGCTATTTCCTTATCATTTTGAGCATAAATTTGGTATATAAAGACCAAATGGCCCCAAGGATACCATCTTTAAATTTATTTGGAGAATATTTTTCTCACAAACTGTATTCCACATGGTAGGTAGCAACTAGTGGTGCTTAAATGTTCACACCCATCTTGCTATACTTTATTATTTGTAAAATTTTTTTAGACGGTCGAAGCCACTTTTTTCTTTTTTTCCACTAATAAATGCTTAACTTTTTTTTGGTATTCTTTTTTCTGAAATTGAGCAGACGTGTCACGGATATCAATTACAACAAGATCTTCACTTGCTGCCAACCGTTTCAAGCATTGATTTTGCTTTTATGCCTCTAGCATATGTCTAGAAGGATTTGTCTGTATTTCCTGGTGTGGCATTCCTGCCGCTTCCTATACCTGTCAGTTGTCTGAGCCATTTAGTGGATTACTTTGCTGTCTCTGTTTTTCTCAACTCCGTCATCAACTTGCAACAGACAACCTTGCAAGGCTAGTGTTGATCTGAGAGCTTTTGCTGTTCTGCATCCATCCTTTACCATATTATTATATAAAAATATAAAAATTATTTTTGCTAACAATTTATATTTTATTGCTAACAGAGTGGTTGCATTTTTATTCTTACTCTCTCTTTTCCTTCAATGAGTCCTTCTATTTATTGTAGGAACATTTTTGGGGGTTAGATCAGACTTTAAGTGTGTTCTCAGCACTTCCAGGCCATATCCACTGTAGTTCCCAGTCAATTCACATTCACATTCTCAAAATGGACTCAGCCGATGAGTTTGCTTTTTATCTCACTGAGAATATGCAAGCAATGGAAGAAAACTTATCTTCCTGCCACCAAATTTACCAGATACATACATCTGTATCTGTATACTCCATCTTCCCTTCTGCTACAGAGCATCCATTAGTCCTGTTCTTGCTGAGGGCACTATACTTATTTATTTGATCCCATTCATTTTCTTCTACTCAAAGACTTTTGCTCCTGCAAATATATCAACTCTTTTTTGCATCATCAATTTTTTTCCTATTAAGAGATTATTCCTATTAGCATCCAAACATAATATAATATTTTCTATCTAAAACAAACAACATACACATGATTACTGTCATTTTTCAATCATTCAGATTTTACTTCAGTCAGACACATTAACATTAAACATACTACCAACAAAGATGCATTAATAATGTCACTTAACGAAATCTCATAGCCCCAAATTTTCTCTAAGCACTATACACACAAATTCTACTTTGTCATAAGGTAGATATCAGACTGACCCAGAACACATTTATATTAATGCTTAGATTATCACCAAAAGGAAAATATATTTAAAAATCAGAGGATTCCTAGATCCCTGAATCTAGGACTAGAATTTGAGAAACACTTTTATATAAAAACGGGGTGCAGAATTAACTACAAAGCTCAAAGTCTGCATTCATTTACCCTGAGTGTCCTTAAGAGTGCATCTTCCTTGTGGATGTAGGGAAAGAGGACTGCTCATGGATTTGCATATTCAGAATCTAGCCAAATGTTCTTATATATTTTCATTATCAATGTTCTGTATTAAGATGACCTTTTTTTACATCTTTTGGTCTTGATTGTCAGTAACAAATATAATATAATCACTCAGTTAGAATCAAACTTTGTGATCACTCAGCCAGTGCAGGGGGTGGTGTGATGCAACAGATAAAGCAGAGAAAACAAAGTACTAGAATCAGGAGACTGAGTGTGTCCTGGTTTCATGTCCTTTGCAAAACTGTTTTCCTCCTCTACAGATTGACAGTGTGGGATTAGATGATCCATATGGTCTCTTGCTCTGAAACTCAAGAAATTTTTTTTGGCGAACAATAATTAAAACTAACCTTTTTCAAGCGCTTCCCTCGTTACATTTCAAAGCACTATTATAAATGCTTAATATGGGTTATGTAGTTTAATCCTCACAACAACCCTTTGAATTTTGGTACAATTAATATCACTGATAAAAACACTAATGCTTAATAGGCTAATTAAAATGCTCAAGGGCTCTCGGTGGTAAGTGGTGGAGCTGAGTCTTAAACCTAAGCCATCTGACACAAAAGCTGAGGATTTCCTAACCATGTCACAAGGCTCCTTGTCTCTGCAGTATGAGTAGAGTGAAATGTTCTTTAATGAAGATCTGTGGTGGAATTAAACTTTGAGATTTTATAAACCTGGTCATTTTCTCACTCTCTATCCTCGTACTCCTAAGAGGCAAGCATTGCTTCAGGACAATGATTACATAGAATACAAAGAATGATGAGCCAAATTTTTGGCTTTTGAATAAATTAACTTTTTAAACTCATGTCAAGGTAATTAGTCTTTTGAGATGGACATTTGTGATATGTAAGAGCCAGGGTTTTTGAATATAAAATGGTTGGGCTTCTAGGAGAATTGAAATAAAGTTCATGTTCTTAACAATGGATTTAAAAGGGCAGACATGGAGAACAAGTCTATTCCTCACTCAGGAATTAGATAGAGTAGTCTAGACAGGGAAGAAGAGTCAGAAAGGAAGCAAGGGAGTTAGAGCCTTGGAAAAGGGATCTATGACCTATTCTCTTGAGTGTGAACATTTTGGAAGAAAGGGCAAGTGATAGAAGCCCCAGATAACTCTTCTAGGGAAGTGGAGAGTAGTGGAGATTGCGGGT
Source organism: Ceratotherium simum simum (assembly GCF_057802395.1). NCBI lineage: Eukaryota > Metazoa > Chordata > Mammalia > Perissodactyla > Rhinocerotidae > Ceratotherium > Ceratotherium simum. The sequence continues at coordinate 79,100,796 of NC_141907.1, forward strand.
TGATTTTTTTGACTAGAATCCTGTCAACATCTCAGAAAATGCCGATGGAAGGGGAATATCTATGAAATGGATATCTAGAGTGAATATGCCTCCACAGAAGAACCAGAGGGTCTGAAGCAAACTCCACAAATTTTCTGAGTCTGTGTCAACACGGAAGAACACTACATTTTTTCCTGTGCTGTCACAGAGTGTGTGGAAGTTAGGTAAGAGGGACTTTAATTCTGGAGTAGACTCGAGTTAGGGATAAAGAGAATGCAGAGTGAAACAGCATCATCTAGAGGGACTAGGAAGGATGGATGATGATAATCAGATGTCAGAAGAAATAAAGAAAGTATCAGTCATTATGGAGGAGGTCATAGAATAACAAGTAACTGACTTCCCAATTACCATGTAAGCACCCTGGGAAATTAAATGTGTCCCATTAGAGAAAGGAGGAAGGGGTGTAGAATCTTGAGGTGACTTCAACAGTCTTGAACTGACTGAGAACATTTTGGTCATTGAGTTAAACCTATATGTGTGAGAAACTGACCGAAAAACTGGAGTTGACTAAATTAAGTTTTCTGTCATCATATAGAAGGTGGGTTTGAAATATAAACTAAGTACAGTATGGAAAATATAAAACAGTTAAATAGTTCTTGCATATCCAGATAAGTAGACTAATAACATTATAGTGGGAAAGAAGGGAGACTATATTAAGGAATTAGGGAAAACGTCTCAGAGGATTTGGGTTCTGAGTTGAGCCTTGAAATGTGAGTAGCATTTTTAGGGTAAAGATATGAGGGAGAGGCAGGGGTGGAAACTGTGTACCAGCTATAGACAATATGAACAAAGAAGGCACATAGTTGTGAGAATTATTGGTTATTTAGGGACCAGTGTGACTGGGGCATAAGGCTTTTCAAGGGCATAGTAGGATATATAACAAGAAAAGTGGATTAGTGGCTAATCATAAATGGAAAAGAATGCCATTCTCATGAGTCTGGATATTTTCATACCTGTAAACAACGAGAGGCTGTTGCAGGGTTTTGAGCAGGGAAGAGATATAAATTGCTTGCATGTTTCTAAGTTACTCTTCTAAGCCCCGTGCCTGTCTATCCGACTTCCTACTTGACATTCCCACTCGCATGTTGCACAGACAGGTAATACTAAGCCAGTGTAGGAGTCAATTCCTGACTTCTTTCTAAGTCTTCTCTTTCACGCTTCCCTATTCCAGGAAGAGGTACTTCCTTTCCCCCAGGGCTCACACCACAGTGCCCTTGTGTCAACTACCCCTCTATATTTACTCTTTTTTTTTTCATTTTGTCACTCCTGCCAGAAAAACACATTTCAAATATGCACATTCTCTTCATGTCCCCTGCCATCACTTCTAGTCCAAATCACCAACTTCTCTCACCTGGATCCCTGAAATTGACTCTAATCTACTCTTCTCATCTTCCACTCTTGCCTCCTCCAATCAATTCTTCCCATTATGGCAAGAATAATATTTCTAAAACAAAAGTAAGTCCATGTATGCTCTGCTTGAATTCCTTCAATCTCTCCCCATCACCCTTAGAACAAAATCTCAAATCAACATTACCAACAGACTCTGTATTATAGGCTCCTTGAGTGCCTTTCCAGTGGCATCTCTTGCCTCCCCTTCCTTCACCCTTTAATCTTCAGCCATACTGACTTTCTTCCAGTTCCTGAAATGAACTAACCTCTTCCCCGGTTGATGGTATTTTCACTTGCTCCTCCTCCAGCTCTCTTTCTGGTAACTTTGCACATCCTTTGGTCTCAGTTAATATCATTTCTAGAGAATTCTGCTTTGAATCTCAATCCAAATCAAGACATTTTAATTTTCATCCCATCATTTCCTTTTTTACACCACAGTTTGTAATTGTGTATTTACTTACCTGCTCATTTGTTTAATGTTTGGCTCCCCTGCTAGAAAATAAGCTCCATAATCATGTCTGTTCTGTTCTTTGATCAATCACCAGCTTCTAGCCCAGTGACTGGCACACAGTAGGTTCTTCTTAAATATTTGTTGAATAAGTGAATAAAAGAATGACGGTCAATGATGTGAATGCCAGGTATCAAGTTTGAGGAAACAAAATCTGTTAAAAAACTTGCTAATAAAAAACAGTGAAAGTTGGAAATTGGTGCAGTTGTAAATCATGGAAAAACAAAAGATAGAAATGTAACACTTTCATATCCTGAGGTAGGTGGTCCTAGACTAGTACAGCAGCTCCACACTCATCAGATTCCTAGATGCCATATATTTACTGGTCTGCTTTCCCAAGAATGGCATCTTCTGAAGCAAGATGGCTACACAAACTTTACCAACAGGTCCACATCCTAGGCAGTAGAGAAATGGAATAGGAGGCAAATGTCAGGATCCTTCCCGTTAAGATTTTCCAGAAGTCCCACAAAACACTTCTCTTTACATCTTGTTGGCCAAATATCAAGTGGTCATAGCTAGTTTCAAAGGGTGTAGTAGTATGGTTTCCCAGCTACAGTTGAGGTTCTGTTACCAAGAAAGGAGAGAATGAGAATGAGGGTTTTTTTTTTCCCTACACCTAAACTTGGAAACTCGCTAAGAGCTAACCTCCCCTGACCTCACCTGGGTGGAGGAGAAAGCGATTCCACGCCTTTCTGACTCTAGAGGATCCTCCTAGCTGAGGGCGTGGTCCAGGCCTACCTTTCCCCTTCCCTCTGGAAAACAGAAGCTCTGATCTCAAAGCTAATCCCCTGGCCCTGCCCACTTCAGATCCATCAGGTCCCTGAGAACTCCTGAAATGCCTGAAGTTTGGGTTTGGACAATTAGTAGTCTCTGCCGTGTGGTGGTTACAATGAAAATAGAGGGAGTGAGAAGACAAGGGCCACTTTTCAGAAGTCCTGAGCACTGCATTCTGTTGTGATGAGATGAGCTCTACTATATCTCATTTTATGAGTGACAAGAATGAGGTCAGTTGGAGTGAGTATCTGCATCCACATACTTCCTTACTTCCCATCACCCTGATAACATAAGGCTCATGCTGGTCAACAAATGGTTTCACTTATGCTGACATTTTCAACAAATTTCATTTGAACTAAAACTTTATGAGGAAATCACAGAACATCCTCAAAATGCTTAAACAGTTTGCACAGTGTAAATATTTAAGACAAATATATCCAAATGTATAAACAACGACTGTCTCATCTTTCTTGTAGATAAATCCAAACGCATCCGTGGGGGCAGTGAGCAGTCAGTGATCTTTGTTCAGATGTTGTTTAGCATATCCCCAGATGCAGGGGAAAACTTTTCAGGGGTGTTCTTTCACTTCTGCTAATCCTTTTTATCATTGCAAAATGTTTCAAAACTTGGAGATATAATCCTGCTAATGGAAAATATGTCCAATTAAAATCTCATCCATATAAATGTGTTTTGCTCAGAGAACAAATTTTTAAAATATCAAAAAAAGGTGAAATACCAAAATATCATCTGCAATTTTTGTCTTTCATTATACCTTATTTTAATTAAATAGTATTCTGTGCTAAGAAAATATCTGTACAGTGTGTAGAGGTTCATCTTCTGATCATGTCCCTTGTTTTTCCTTTAAGCCAGATTTAGAATTTTCTGTTTAATAATAACTTCTCATCTCAAATGGGAGTTTTTGTCAAAATTCTGTCACATTGAAGTGCAGTAATGTATTGATGTATTACCCACTCTCAGTCATAACACCCTGGCAACAAAAACAATAAACCAAATAATGATCAATTATGGACTATTTATAGAAGTGTAGGCAGTGACTTCGGTACTTGACACACATTATTTGATTTAAAATGATTGGTGATTATTTTCACATTTCATTGATGAGGAAGCTAAGTTCAAAGATATTACGAATCATATCCAAGAATATAAAGCTCACAGAATCAAGCCAAGTCTGTGTAACTCAGGTCCTACTTTACCCCACTCTAGATTCTTTGCATCTCTGCCCACCTTCCCCTTAATCTTGTTGGACATTTGTCTTGATGGACATTTGTCTTGATGGACACTACATTCATTAAAAAACCCAGAAGATGTAACTAAGGACAACTGACTAATTTGTTGGCTTTTATGGGAGGTGTGGGTCTGCATCTTACCAAAAATCTTCACTTGGAGGTCCACTGACCCCAGTAGGTTCAAGAATATGCCTCAAAATGCCTATGAACATCGTGAAGTTTTATACATTTATTAGAGGGAGTGTTCATAGCCTTCATCAGATTCTTACAAGGATCTGTGATTTCTAAACAACTAAGACTCTGGAAAAATCAATAAATATTCATGAATGATGATCATGACAAACTAGAAGAAATGTGTTCATGTATTCCTTTGAAATATAGCACTGCTTTTTTTAAGATGCCTGTGTAGGGGAATGGACGAGACTGGTTGAAATATATCCACTACTTTAAATTACTATAGGAGAAAGGTCTAGTGGATATTCACTGGAAGCCTGTTGCTCCTCTGGAAGATATTGGAGTGTGTGGTAAGAACACAGAAGCAAAGGCGTGAGGACTGAATTCTAGTTGAACTCAGACCCTTCCCTCTCTGACTTCTTTTTTTTTTTTTGTTTGTAAGGAAGATCAGCCCTGAGCTGACATCCATGCTAATCTTCCTCTTTTTGCTGAGGAAGACCGGCTCTGAGTAACATCTATTGCCAATCCTCCTCCTTTTTTTTTTTCCCCAAAGCCCCAGTAGATAGCTGTATGTCATAGTTGCACATCCCTCCAGTTGCTACATGTGGGATGTGGCCCCAGCATGGCCCGACGAGCAGTGCGTTGGTGCGCGCCCGGGATCCAAACCCAGGCCACCAGTAGCAGAGCGTGCGCACTCAACTGCCAAGCCACGGGGCCAGCCCTGGTGTAAGTTTCTTAATAATTCTTTTCCTCAGTTTGCTCATCAGTTAAAAAAAAAAATGGGATGATGGCATAAGCCCTGTCCAGCCAACAGAGGCAAATGAGATAATAGATATAACAAACAAACAATCACACACACACTATTATTAACAGTGAATTGCATCTCTGAACATCTCTATTTCATTCCAAGTTTTATAATGACAGAGTAGGCAAGTCATTTCACTGATCTGGGGCTTCAATTACTTTTAGGAAGATGAGAATACTCACTTCCTTTCTGCCTCCCAAAAGCAGTGTTTGGAGTAACAATAATAACAAAGTGATATTCAAAAGTTATTTCTTCAGTGAAGCCTACCTGTCTGAAATAGCATCAAGTTCATTAATTCAACAATGAACTAGATGCTTAAACGAGATGCTTGAATTGATGCTTAAACTAGAATTGGAATTAGAATAATGAACTAGATGCATTAATTGAGTAGTTTTAATTCAATAGTTAAATAAATTAAATAACTAATTCTATAGTTTTCCGTAATTAAGCAGTTCCGTCTTTCCTGACCGTGATCCATCCTTCACTACTTGATCTCATATAAGTTTTCCATTTGTTTCTTTGCCTGTTGTTTCTCTGCTTTACTACAGTGGCTAATCTAGGAAGCCTAGGGCTTTGTTTTGGTATCTGTAGTACCTAGAATAGTGCCTGGAATAGAGTAGGTACTAACAAATATTGTTGTATGAATGTTGGATAATTTATATGTATAAAATGCTTTAATAAGATCAAGGCAATGATATTATCATTTATATGTAAAATTTTATTACAACTCCCTGACTCTTTTCTTATTTCTCTATTATTTTTTTCCTGTGATTTTTCCTTTCTTCCCAGTTGTTGATGAGTTCCCTGTTAATTTCTTATTACTTCTACCACAAATCTCCTCCTTGGTGTCTGTGGGGCACTGTCCCGTTGCTGCTGCAAACATGACAAGGAACCAGAACTGCATGGTGACAGCGGTCAAGCTCAGGTGGTCAGTCATGTGTGAAAATCCTGACTCTGCCACTAACTAGCAGTGTGTCCTAGGAAAACTTGGTTAACCTTCTTAAGCCTTAGTCTTTTCTAATCTGTAAAACATATTTTTCAATTTAGACTAGAGCAAGAAAGAATATAGAAAAAAAGGAATCACAAAATTTACCTTTACTAGACAGTGGAGACAATAAAATCTTAAAAAGGAGTGTTCATAGAATAACCTGGATGACAATTAGCAAAAGGAGTGAGTTTTAAAGCAGTGACACGATTTTGGTCAGATCTAAGATTCAGCGGCAGCCTTTGTAACCTAAAAAAGCTGTTATATCCATCAGTAACTACACTAATAAGCCCTTCTGTGATTGTTCTTACTATTTGGACTTTGACAAATGCCCTAAATATGTGTGCTTTTGGGGGAACATTTGACTACACTCCACAGCACATTGGGAGCTCCTGTGTGGGCAGAGACACAGATTGTTGGGCCCATATGGGCCTGTGGACTTTAAGTATAGTGGCATACTAAGAAACCTTCTCTGGGTATTTCTTCCATCCAAAAACTCCTACTTGGTGCATATTCCTCCTTCAAACCACAGTACATAAGTCATTTCATGCTGCGAGCTCTAAACTTTCTCAATAGGAAGGTGAAGTATGAAGATATGTGGGATAATTCTGGGAGAAAATCAAATTATTACAGATGCTATTCTAGTAAACAACTTTGATGGGGACAGAAAGTCTTGAAGTCAGTTGTGTGCTAGGGTGAAGTTAATTTCGTACTTTTGAGTACTAATTAAACATTTTTTATTGAAGTCTTTTGGGATGATGGGTCCAAAAATTGGCTGGGGGAGTTTGGAGTGGTAGAATTGTAAAAGGTTAGGAAAGTGTTCCCGATATCAGATGAGTCTGTGAATGTGATCTTCCCGAACGAGTTGTGATAAGATGTCAGTTTTTCCACGTAGACTCGACAGACTTGAACAGGACTGATGGCAAAAGGAAATGGTCTTTTTTAAAAAAAATTTCTTTAATCTGTTTTGATATCTTGATAATTACATATGGGCCTTGATTTAGTTGGTCTTAGTGTAAAACAAATGAAAAAGTTATGAATTTAAGTTTTTTGCTTACTAAGGCAAAAAGGATGCTGCATCTACCTGCATGAGTATTTGTATCTGTGTAGGTAATTTGTCTCAAAATGACAGTAAAATTGTAATTTTACTGTCTATGGCATTGTGTATTTGTGTGCCATTTTTTATAGACTGGTGGAAAAAGACTGCCAAGTCTACTGAAATACAGAGTATACCAGTTACTATGGATGCCTTCCCCATATCTCCTCAGCATTCACCGTTTGTATCCACTAATGGATTCTGACTCTAAGCACCTGTGACTCATCTTTCTCAGCTTTTTGTGGGGCAAGCTAGAAGTGCCTGGTTATTAACATTTCCAGGAGTAGACCTTAACCAACACTGGACAGGAGCTGATAGATAAATACCCTGCGACCTTGCTCCTTGGGTGGGATGACTATGCAGCTTACTTTATGGAGTCTCCCAGAATTCTCCAACGGGACTGAGCCCTAGCTATGCATCACATCGTGATAATCTGCTCACTGACACACTCTGTTTGAACTTCCTTTCCTGTCTCACTCCTTCACTCCAGTACTTATTCTTCCTGGGATCACTTCCCAAATAAACTATTTCACTCAAACCATTATCTTCAGCTCTTCTCCTGGGAAGGAACCTAACCTAAGACAGGGAGTCATGAAAGGATCCAGAAGCACTGTGACTAGGGTGGTCAGAAAGTAATTTATGGGTAAGGCTAGACCATATTCATTTGTTTGGTTATTCATTCATTCACTTATTCATTCATTCATCATTTACTTGATGAGAGTCTGCAAAGTGGCCATAACTAAAGTAGATCTTGTAATGACAAATAGTGCTTGACTCCCATTCATGGGGAGCTCACCAGTAAGGAAATACTAGGCCTTTTAAAGGATGAGACTATTTCAAAATTTTTTCTTCCTGTCCTAGGAACCAAACTCTAAATTGACAGAATGGAATAAGGAGGATTTGCTAGTTCTTCATTTACAAATAATGGAGGTTTTAAAAATAAGCACACGACCCTGCCTGCATGGACTACTGTTTTTGTTTCGCATGCAAAGGGAAATCACTGCCGTATGGACTCTCCATACCCAGCTCATAAGGGTGTCATTAGTGAATTCTTTTTTGTGGATTCCCTTGGTTTAAGATGCTCCATAAGTACAAGGCATTATGTTCTCAACTCTTACTATATTTTTTCTTAAAAAATCACACAGTTTTTGTTTAAAGTGGCGTGTAGGAGGGTTTTAGAAAACACATTTTATTCCCACTCTCTTGTTCTGTTCCCTCAGTACCATCTGGTACAAGGGAGAGCCTCCCTAATTGACACTAATGACTGGAAGATCCATTGCAAATTACTGAATTTTGCAGATTAGAAAACATGATTAGAAAAGTCAGGGAGTCTGCATTGAACTAATGTAGTTTTTTAAGAACTAAGAAGAAAATTTAAACGCGTTATTAGAGCTTAATCTTTTAATATAAATAGATACTTTATAAGGGTTGACTGCCATTAGGGAACATTGGAACACAATGTTCCATGAAAGAAGTTGGTTGCAATTTAAAAAGAAAATGTCTCATTCTTTATGCTTTTCCCGAACTCTACCAATATCCACACCACAGGTGAACTAAGGCTAAGGTCGAGTCATCCCGTGAGAATCTTAGAGGTCATCTCGTACCATTTATTCTGATGCAGGAAAGGCACAGAGATTATTTGCGTATGTCTCTTTATGTTGTGTCTTATTGCTTTATAATAACACAGCTTATGTTAATGGAAATTTTGTGGTTTGTAAACATTTTAAATGTCAGCTGTTGAGGCACTTAACGTTTATTATTCTCAATTCCCATTCCTGTGTTATCCTTGCTCTTTATCAGGCAACAAAATCTCTTGCTTCGTCCTACACACCAGTGTAAACAGTTTAACACACACAACCCATATATGCATACTTTCGTAGGCCCAGCTGTGTGTGCCTTCTGCATCCTTCAGGAATTCAGTCATCAAGAGGGGTGGGAGGGGGAGAGAGGAAGGGGGAGAGAGAATGAATGTGGAGGAGAGAGTCACAGCAAAGATAGTCTAGAGATATTTTTTCCTACTTTTAAGTATTGTAATATACAATACTATGTATTGTAATGTTGTAATAGTATTGTCAGCTTCTTTTCAAATAAAAAGCTCTTTAAGATCAGGTTGAAGTTAAGTGTGAAATTTGGGGCATCAGAGGTTGCGGCTCTGACCTAGCTACTTTTCTGGTCACAAGGAAACTGGATGAAAAAGGTCACAGTGCCATTTACTTCACTGTGATACAATCAAAAGCCGGGAGGAGGAGCATGGCCGGCAGAGGTGGTCGAGAAGTAATCCTGTGTGCCCTCTCCAGCTGGGAACTGCACTGCAAAACATCTTGGCTTGCATGTGGTACAAAGTTCATGCTTCTGGAACTAGAAGCAGGAGGAGCAAAGATGTACATCTGATGGACTGTGGGATTGAATTTAGAGAAAAAAATGTCCTCTATTGCTTTAAAACAAATAGGGGGTTATTTAAGCCATTACCCATTTTTCTTAGTCTAGGTTTCCTCTAATATGAGCTCTTAATCCACATATGATTCTTTAAAATGTTATCTTTAAAAATTAAAGTTAAAAAAGTATAAAAGCAATTATAGAACTTACTTTATTCTGGTATGTTTATGATTCAACCAACACTGTATTAAACTTACTACAAGAAGGAAATTAAGACAGAATGCAAATACATGACACAATCTTACTTTTCTTCCCCCTTACTGAATCGTTTATAATCAAGTTCTGCTGAGTTTTCTCATTTCTCACTGAGCAAGTTGGCAAAGATTAGAAGAGATTATCTTAGTCTTAGATATTATGTGGATTTAACTTTTTTACCCCTTCAGTGTAATTCTTTAGAGTAGTTTCTCCAAAGTTGTTTTCTCTTTTTTGCTGTTTTAAACACTGTCAATATTTTTCTTTAAAGGTTGCTCTATAGTGAGCGCCTGAAACCTGACACTCCTCAAGGATTTTAGATGATGAAATGTAAGTGACTTAGTCACTGATTGGATTATGCTTATAATAACTAAAACCTCACAGATCTTTCCAGCAAATGTGTGTGCTTAGATTTAATAAAATTAATCCAGAAATAAATTTTGACAAAATGTATCATTTATTCATGTTCCTTAAAAACAAACAAAATAAAGCAAAAAGTAATCATTTTTTGAGCACTTAGTATGTGCAAAGCTTTGCAACAGTAGGAAAAAATCGATTTGCATATGAATGGCTAGAATAATGAATTTTTTCCTATGGTGTTCTAGCTCAAAATGTATTCACTTCGTGGTATCTGGCTTTTTTTTTTTTTGAGTTTATATTGGTTAACCCCACTGAAAGAATTGCGAAAAACACAATACAAAAGAGAGGTTAATTGCCTAAGCTTGCATCGGAAATGCTTGACAGCCTGTGGTAGTATGGAATTGAATCGAAAACAAGCTAAGAGTTGGATGATGCAGGCTTTAAAAACTATGGTGGCTAAGGACATGTGACACACTTTCAGGAAAGAAAAAGAGATCACTGATGCACCCAATACAAGGAAGAAAAGATACAGTGAATGGAGAGAAGCTCTAATCTCTTTTGCTAAGGAAAATATCCTCTTGATCTGAATAGATGAGTCGGAAAAGGCAGGAGCTGATGCTGAGTTTTGTTTTGGTATTCATGTCTGTCATCGCTGCAGTAGAAAAGCAGTCATTTCTAAGAACTTGAGAGGTATTTCTCTGCAGTCACCAGAATGTTTACCCTCAGGGATTTGGGCCCAACAACTCCAGCAAACAAATTGGCTTAAAGACATTTCATCTCAAAAGGTCTCTGTCACGTTCAAAAAGAGCAAATCGTCTTTAATCTACTGTTTAAATTGAAAGTGAAAGACAGTAGACATTGACCTGAGGTCTCCACTCCAGTCACATTGCACAATTGCATTAAAGTGCCCTGGTTAGAATGCAGACTATAACACCACTCTGTGCTGCAGCTTTAAAATATTCATCATTTTCTTTGTAGATCTGGAAGATGGTATGCAAGGGAAGAAACATGATAACAAATGCACGTGATAGTAGGAACACTCCACTTGAGCCTTGGGAAGTGTTCTAAGCATTGAGGAAAAATATTCAGACCAGAAAAAGACTGTAATTATTGTATAATCAGACTCCTCTGTACTTATGCAACACATATTACCTTTGTCCCACTCAGATGCTCTAATATAGGTATATATTATTCCCATTTCAAGGACAGAAACACTCAGACACACTTCTTTTTGCTATAACCTAACACATTAGTATCTTAGAACCAAAATTGAAGAGAAAATGAAATAAGACCTAGAAATTAATTTCTGAGTCAGGCTGATAGCATTGAGCTCTGCAGTCTCAGGCTTTTACTTGTTCTGTCATGTCCTACTGCTTCTTTCTTTCAGCCAACCATCAATTCCTCTAAAAGGACTGTGTTCCTGTTCAAGACATTAGCTAGAACAGTGTTTCTGAAACCATGCGGATGTAAGATCGAGTCACGGCGCAGTGGGAGGCGTATGGGCCCAGGGTATCCAGGGTCCTATCCGGCTGTTTGCCAGGTGTTGTGAAGTTCACTGGAATCATAATCTGCTTACAAACTTGTCTCAGCAGCTTGTAGCATTGGCAGTATCAGCCACTTACGCTATAGCTATATGGTCAGCATCATCCAAGACTTTCAAGTCACTCCTTAGACAAAGGTGAAGAGTCCTAGCAAAGGAGGCACAGGCTTAGCAGCGAGCCATCCTAGTTCTTTAGTCTTCTCTGGCTTTGAACTCTGGTTACTAATGACCAGTCTCCAAACTTCCAGTCACTGCGGTACAGAAGCAAGAATGTGGGCTGTCGTTTCAGGTATTAAGAGGTTGTACTTGACAATTTTCTTAAACTCTCTGAGACTTATTTGCTTTGCAGGTAAAAGCACACCTTATAAAACCCAGTTCACGAGCTTGCTTTGAGGACTTAATATTGTAATGCTCCTGGCACCGTCCCTGAGAGAGAGGAGCTCACGCAATATTTGTTCTTTATTGCCCTCTCTTTTTAATTGTAGTAAATTGCCTGAGTTTGAATGGTTGTGCGGTGGTGGCAGAGGCTGTGTTTTCTTTCACACAGTCTCTCCAGCTTCCAGAAAAATCCCTGGCACACAGTGGGAGCTCAGGAGATGAGATGTCTCGTCTCATAACAGCCTCTCCTGGCTCACAGTGCTCTGGACACACTGGCCTTCCCTGTTTTCCTTGAATCTTTCAAGCTCCTTGCTGTATGATTTTACAATGCTCCTTTCTTTGCTGGAGCGCTAGTCCCGCAGCTCTTCCTGTGGTGACCTCTTGCTTGTCGTTTGGGTGCCAGGTTGACTGTCTGCCTCCTCTGGGTGAGGCCAGGTGAGGCCTTCCCAGTCATATTTATATATAAACAGCTTCCTTCAAAGTCAGGAGTCTGCTCCTCCTTTCCCCCACGGGCCATCATGCTTATACGTCACACCCATATCTGTTATCGGCATTCCTAGCCCAGGCTCCTCCACTCAGAAGCCTCCTTATTGAGGCCCTTGGCTTAGGCACCTATACTTTACTCAGCCCCTTCCTCCTCCTAGCCCTTCCTCTCTCCCTTCCCCCAGCCCATGCATCTATAAAGAGAAAAGAGCCTTGATATTGGGCTTCTCTTCAGTGAGAGGATTCCCTCGTCTGCGCTTCATGCATCTGACCCTGGCCTTGTGCCATTCTCTGGGGGAAAATGGAACAGGTGAGCCGGTACATCTTTTTCCTCTTGCTTGCACGGCTGTAGTAAGTGAAAAAGGCTTGATGGTTACTTTCAGTTTGGCTCATTGTCCTAATTGACCACCTCCATACAAACTTGCTTAACACTAAGAACTTATCACCATTTGAAATTATCTTGTTTTCTTATTGGTTTTGTTTACTGCCTCCATTTCCTGACTTGAATGCAAGCTCCGTGACTCTAGGGTCCTTGTCTGCTCTGTTCACTGCTACACCTGTAGTACCTCGAAGAGTATCTGGCATATACTATGTCTTCAATAAACATACGAACATTGAATAAATGGCAGCTACGTACCTGGTAGACTACTTCTTCTGGGCTCTTCCAGCAGGCAATCTGTGCGCACCATGCTTTCCATGAGGATAGGAATAACAGTCCGATCTTTAATACCAGTCTCAGGTCTTCTTCATGGTCCTGATGTAAGATCTGTATTATACCGTCTCCATACTCCACCTGCCCAGATCTTCATCCCCTGCCTCTTGTGAGACCACTTGAAATAACATTCCATACAACTTACTGTGGTCCATACTTATAGTTCCTGTTGCCTTGTCTGCTACTGATTGCAAGGTGGCTAGGACATTCCTCAATTGCTTGTTAATTTCCGCTTCCCTTATTAAATACCCCATCTCTATAGGGCTTTCCTCTCCCATATCCTGGAAATCTTACAGTGACCCATTTCACGTATTACAAAAGGATGCAAAACTCTAAAACGGAGGTCAAAATATTACAGGCAATGAGTCAGATCCAGCATGTGGCCTGTTTTTCTACAGCCCTGGAGCTAAAAATTTACATTGTTTAAAGGGTTTTTTTAAAAAAAGGAATATGGGATAGAAACAGTATGTGGCCAATAAAGCCTAAAATATTACTTTCTGGCCCTGTGCAGGAAAAGATTGCTGAACCCTGCCCTAAAATACATCCAGCCAGCCCCAGTGGTGCCAACACCCACAGATCCACATGCTATCAACCAAAAGACTGCACCGATATGGCTAGCTAACTTCCAAAGAAGGCTATTTACCTAATTATAGCAGAAAAGCTCCACTGATCTTGACTTCCGTACCAGGAATTTAATCTTTTCAATGTGACTTCCTTATCTGCAGGCCAAGTTTCTCTTGCCACTTCCAATAGTAAGCAAATCCTACTATGTACGTTATCTGTTCTTCTAATCAGAGCAGAGATTTGGAGGCCTCCTTTGGACTTGATAGTACTGTGCTCCTGACCTCAGCTTTCTGTACCTTAGGTCCTAGTGGCAATTATTTCCAGCAATTTACTATGGAGTTTACAGAAGATCATTAACAAAACAGACAGCACTGAGATAAGTTTCTAAATTCATGCTGGCAAAGATGAGAAGGGTGGACTGAGGTGGGAAACCAAGGAGACTATAAAACTAGAGGAGCCAATTTGCCAGGGCTCATCCATCAGAAATGTAAAGCTGTGTAGACTTCCACTGAGTTTTCTGTTGTTTTGATTAACATGCCTAAAAAAAGTATTGACTGCATTTAAAAAGCATAAAAATGTTCTTTTGGCTGCAAGGAGCGATGGCTTACATCCATTTAAGAAATATTTATTGAATGTCTACTGTTGACCAGGCAGTGTTCTAGGTACTGGGAATGAAACAGTGAACAAAATAATGTTCCCACCTTGACCCATCCTTTTAGTGTGGGAGACTGGCGTACGTCAGGTGCCGGTAAGTGCCGTGGGAGTAAATAAAATAGAGTAAGGGCGATAGGAAGAGTCAAAGAGGGGGTGCTGCTATTTTACAAGAGTTGAAGAAAAGCCTGGCTGATGAGAAGACAAGAGAGCAGAGAGAGAAAGGAAGTGCAAGAGTTAATATTGAGACAAGAGCATTTCATGCAGAAAAACTGCAAAAGCCAAGCCACTAAGGTGGCAAGCTTGGTCTGTTCAAAGAACAGCAGAGAGGTCAGTGCAACTGAGCAGCGGCAGAAGGGAGAGGCGGGAAGGCGAGGTCAGAGAGGCGCAGCGAACCAGATGCAGAGGACATATTGCCTTTTCTTCCGAATGAGATAGGAAGCAATTGGGGACTTTTGCATGGATTGAAATGATCTGACTTAGATCATTTTAAAGGATGGCTGGGACTTTTCTCTGTAGAGAATAGATTTGAGGGGAGGTAAGGGTCAACACTGGGATTTTAGGTAGAAGGACATTTCAATAATCCCAGAAATGAAGGCCAGGACCAGGGTGGTAGCAGTAGAGGCAGTAGGAATGGTTAATTTAAGAGCACACTATATTTTGAAATGATAGCCTAAATGTATTTTGTTTTGTTTTGTTTTTGTGAGGAAGATTAGCCCTGAGCTAACATCTGTTGCCAATCCTCCTCTTTTTGCTGAGGAAGATTGGCTCTGAGCTAACATCTGTGCTCATCTTCCTCTACTTCATATGTGGGAGACCTGTCACAGCATGGCTTGATAAGCAGTGCATAGGTCCACGCCCGGGATCTGAACCTGTGAACCCTGGGCTGCTGAAGAGGAGTGCATGAACTTAACCACTACGCCACCTGGCTGGCCCCTAAATGCTTTTCGATGGATTGGATTCAAGGTATGAGCAAAAGAGAGGGTCAAAGATGACTCCAAAGACTTTTGTCTCAAGAAATGGAATGATGAAGTTAATATTTGCTGAGATGGAGAAAAATGGGGAAGAAGCAGGTTTGGTGGAGTAAATCGGAAGTTTGGTTTGGGACTTGTTAATTTTGAGATACCTGTTGGACATCCAAGTGGAGATGTGGAAGACTCAGATGCATGTACACATCAGAGAGATCTGTGCTGCAGATATATATCTGAGGGTTGTCATTTTGAAGTTTGTGTTTAAAGGCATGAAATGGAATGAGGTGCCCCAGGGAGTCAGTGTCTTTAGAGAAGAGTAGACGTCTGAGAACTGAGCTCTGGGTTGTAGATGTGGAGATGTAGGGGAACAAGCAAGGGAGACTGAGAAGGAGCAGCCAGTAAAGTGGCGGAAGAACTAAGAGAAATGTGGGTGTTGGAAACCAAGTGAAGAGAATGTGTCAAGAAAGCTATGCTCAGTTCTGTCAAGTTCTGCTGATTGAGTAGAAAAAACACTGGATTTAGCAATGTAGTGGCCATCAGTAATCTTCGGTGGAGGAGGAGGGCAAGATGGAGAAGGTTTAACAGAATAAGAGAAAAGAGGTATGGAGACAGTTACTTTCTTGAGTAAATTGCCCTTTAAAGTAATTTTATGGTAAAGGGACATAAGAGGAATTGGCTAACGACTAGAAGGCATAAATCTTCAAGGGAAATATTTTTATTTTATTTTATTTTATTTATTTATTTTTTTGTGAGGAAGATTGGCCCTGAGCTAACATCTGCCGACCCTCCTCTTTTTGCTGAGGAAGACTGGCCGTGGGCTAACATCCATGCCCACCTTCCTCCACTTTATATGGGACACCGCCACAGCATGGCTTGCCAAGCGGTGCCTCAGTGAGCGCCAGGGATCTTAACCAGTGAACCCCGGGCCACCGCAGTGGAGCACGCACATTTAACCACTTGCGCCACCGGGCCGGCCCCTTTATTTTATTTTTTTTGTGAGGAAGATCAGCCCTGAGCTAACATCCATGCTAATCCTCCTCTTTTTTTTCGCGGAGGAAGACCGGCTCTGACCTAATGTCTATTGCCAATCCTCCTCCTTTTTTTTTTTTTCCCCCAAAGCGCCAGTAGATAGCTGTATGTCATAGTTGCACATCCTTCTAGTTGCTGTATGTGGGACACGGCCTCAGCATGGCTGGAGAAGCGGTGCTTCAGTGCGCACCCAGGATCCCAACCCAGGCCGCCAGTAGCGGAGCATGGGCACTTTAGCGCTAAGCCACAGGGCTGGCCAGGGAAACATTTTTAAAGGGAGATATTTTAGTGTATTTGGTTGCTGGTGGGAATGAGTAGTGAAGGAAGTATTAAAAAAGCAGAAGAGAAAGGGGACAGTGTCTGGAACGGCGTCTCTGAGTGCATGGTACTGAGATTGGAGGGATCAGCCTTTGACAGGCTCGTGGAGAGTGCCTCCATGATGAAAGGAGAAATATAGCTAGACTATGAACTGTGGTGGTAAGAGTGGGTGGAAATTCTTTGGATTACTTCTATTTTCTCAGTGAAATAGGAACCGAGGTCATCAGCCAAGAGAAAGGATGAGAAAGAAAAAACTACAGGTTCAAAGAGTGATTGTAGAAGGAACGTGAGCTAGTAAAAACCAGGTTGGGAGCTGGGGTCAGATCAGGAACGAGGCCACTTTAGCTGCTTCTGGGGCCATAGTCCCTCAAGCAGTGTAGATAGAGCAGAAGCCCAAAGGTGTTACATCTGTCCTGTGGGGTCAGGCCACCCCTAAACTTCAGGTGCAGGTGATGTTACAGGATGAGCTAGGGTGGGTTAGGCAAACATGAACACTTACACGGCAGCCTGAGCTCTTCATTTAACAGCAGAGAATAGCTCCTATGCCAATTTTGAAAGGCCTCAGAATAGAGTGACACCCACCCGCTCTGCGATGGTTGTGGATTCTCTAACACTGCCGAGGCATAGCAGTCAGTCAAATTCAGTGTCTTTTTCTTTACCGGGAATGAGCTTGGGGTATGGAGGCAGTGTGAAGAGTGTGGGGAGAAATATGTAAGTAGTGAGTCATTGATTAAATTTCAAGCCTTATTTTTCCTCTGCTATTTGATGGAGCAACAAATCCTGTAAACCAACAGAATTTGGAGTGAAAAAGTAAGATCTCAGCACTTCCATGAACCTTCTTCCTTTAATTGATTTTACCATTAATCTCTCCACACCCAATTTAGTCATCTCTCTGGGACCCGTGTTAATAATCTGCCCAGGGTTTTGCAAAATTAAGCAAAACACATCAAACGCCACCTGGTTAACATCACCATTTCATTGTTGGTTGTTTGCTTATTTTCTTAAGACATGAATGTAGAAATTAAATATATACTTAATTTTATCTACAAATATTTCGTGGAAACTTATTTATCATCATTGTGGCTTTTTATTTAAAGTGTAACAACTCTGAGAATTGGAAGAGCATGGTGTTACAACCACTCCTTCAAGTTGAATTTTATGAACAAGAAGAAATTTTTAAAATCCTAGAGTTTCTACTATATTATGTTCTAAATTTGTACTCTTAAATGACCTTTTTATTTCATTTACAATCATGCCAAAATGAGACTTTTTCTCTTGTAACATTTTTAAGGATTAGAAAAACCTTTATACTCAGTTAACTCTAAAGATCAGTCTTCAACATTTAATAGATGTAATGCAAGTATAAAAGGCGTAATCTCATCAAACTCTTGATATGGAATTTTCCTGCATTTTATAACTTATAATTTTATTTTCTCATTACCCACTAAGAATGTTGTTCAAGGTTAGACTTTGCTATTCTATATTCAACACATTGATATTTGGATTAGAGAGGAGTTGTTGAATGGCTAGTATCATATAAGACTTAATTAAGAGGAGCCATTACTTCACGATTGATTTTGGTGCATGTCAAAATTAACCAAAGCCTTACATTAAATTTTACCTTTTAAAAAAATTACAGTGATATATTGTAAATCTATTTAGTGCTGTCCACCACAGAACCATGTCATGCAGGAAGATTTTGGGACTGGTGCAGCTTGTGTATGTTACTTAACCAACCAGAGCCTCAGTCTCTTCCTCTGTATATTGAGGAGATAAATGAGATGTCTTTGGAATCTAAACTTTCCCAACTCTAAGGCCCCAGGAATCCATTTGAAGTCATCTAAATCGTTGCACATGTAAAAGAGAGGTGTCTATGAGTTGTCTACTTGGTAAGACAGACCTACCTTCCTTTTCTAATTAAATGTTTCTTAGATTCATTATTTACTCCCCCTTTTTCACTGCCACCAATTTATTTGAGAAACTAAGCGTCTGGATTTTTGCATTGGCTTCCAAGCTTTTTTTTCTGTGACATCTATTCTGCACTCTAGTAATAGGTTGCTCATTAATTCATTCAACAAATATTTATTAAATGTCTGGTATGTTCCAGGTATTACTTTGTCTCAGCAGATACAAAAGAGAACAAAGCAGACAAAAACATTTTATTTCACAGAGCTTAGGTTCTAGTGAAGGAAGAAAGACAATAACAAACGAGTAAAATGTACACGTGTTGGATGGTCATAAGAAGTAGAACGAGGAGAATACGCAGGGGTGAAGTTTAGGGAAAGTGGGGCGGGGTGGGTGGAGGTATCACTTTGAACGGGGTGGTCAGGCATGGCCCACTGGTGAAATGACTTTTTACCAGGGACTGTTCAAGCGTTGTTGTGAGTACTACATTTAGTGTCAGACAACACGTCGCCATAAGGCATTTGCGAAAGGAGAAAAATGTATAAACACAATCTCAAAATTCAGGATTAGAGTCAAGTGGAGAAGATGAGCAAATGAAACCTTCAGTACAAAAGAAGCGTCTGTGATATAATGCCCAGAAGATGAGCCCAGATTCAGACTCTGCCGCTTTCCAGTTGTGTAGCCTGGGAAAATAACTCCACGGTGCTAAACTTCAGTGTGTTCCTCCATAAAATTGAGATTCTAACAGTACTCTAACTGTATCCTAAAATAAATACAAAGGTTAAATGTGCTCATACAGTTTTTTAAATTTCTCAGACAATACAAAAGGCAGCATACATGAGTTGGCACTTAGTATATGTTCAATGATTGAATAAAACATCAATCAATTATTTTTTAATAAGTGATTTTTGTTTTACAGTTTTACCCATTGGACATAAACAGTTATATACTTTTTTAACGGTAAACTTTGGTGAAGCTTTTAAAATTTGTGCTTATTTCTTGAATTATCTGAGCTATAAAAAAATCTGAGCACAATAGCAACTATGAATTGAAAATGAAAACAATCTTAAGAACAACACTGATTAAAATGTTAAATCTTTGCTCTGTAAATATAATTTTCTATGAACAAATATAAATATTAACATTAAATCCACAGTTATTTTTGGCAACCTCAAGTTTCCCTAGGCAGCATGAAAGAGTGTTTTTTTATAAAATGAATGAATCTATTTCCTTGTGCTACATGAAGGTCTTAATTTTGATGACAATGAAAGGCATCTCTAGTACCTATAATAGCTTACTACGTCTTGGATTGGAGTTGGCCTTTAAAACCATTTTTAGGTAGAGTAAAATTAGTTATGCTTCCTTTTATGCTGAAATTGGGTGAATCAAAGACATCAATCAATTTCATATTATAAAAGAGGTATTATAAGAAGAATATAACACAAGTACTGTACATATGTGTTTTGCTACTTTTCCATGTAGTATAACTGTAAAGACCCCCTATATAGTACAATGCAGACTTGCAGTATGTTTCAATTACATTAAGAGTCATGTTTAGGATTGCATGAAAATCCATAATGCTTCCATTAAATTCCTATACCTGGTACATTTCCAAAATAGTGAACCTGACACAAATAAAACCAGAAAAATTGATTTTGATGCATCTTAGCTTTTGCATCAAAAAATATTGAAATAATCACTTACGGCACATAGTTGTCTTTCAAAGCTATAGTAGCTTTTTCCCCTCACAGAATCCATCAGCTTTTAAAGAGGAACAAGTCATTCATTTGAAAACAGAGGTCATATCAGAAAAAAAGGCAATACATGCATGACTAACAAAATCCTCTCATTCATGAGGAAAATTTTATTTAAATTTCAAATCAGTAGTGAACCCTATCCAAATGCTTGTTGACCAGGAAAGAAAATGAACTCTATTTCTATGGAGATAGTTTGTGAAGCATAACATATGGTCGATGTTATCTTTCTCATGCCCTTGCTTACCCTGGAAGGTGCAGTGGGTCACGAAGAAGCACAGCACGACTCAAAATGTTTAATTCACTGTGTTGGTCCTCATCATTCCATATGGAGCCAAATAAGAAATTCTTGAACCCAATCATAATAATTTTGTTACCCTTAGACAAATCCTTATATTACATACCAGGAACTACTTTTTTGGTGGTTAAAGAAAAAGCATTAGTATTAGTTGTTAGCAAATAAGTGTAAATCATACTGAATCACAGAAATTAACTACTCTTTATTTTGAAGCGTGGGGCAGGGCTGATGTCACTTTACATTTTTATATCCAGCATCTTTATTTGCTAGCCGTCTTTCATTTTTTTTTTTAATATGTTATACAACAGGTTTGGGAAAATACTTGTAAAACATTCATTATGAAAAACTAAAGTTAGGGGCCCGGCTTGGTGGCGCAAGCGGCTAAGTGCGTGCGCTCAGCTGCATCAGCCCAGGGTTCTTGGGTTCAGATCCCTGGCGTGCACCAATGCACTGCTTGTCGAGCCATTGCTGTGGCGGCGTCCCATATAAAGTAGGGGAAAATGGGCACAGATGTTAGCCCAGGGCCAATCTTCCTCAGCAAAAAGAGGAGGATTGGCATCAGATGTTAGCTCAGGGCTGATCTTCCTCACAGAAAAAGAAAAACAAAAAACAAACTAAAGTTAGTAGATCAATTGGGAAATAAAAAGATACGTTATTGGAAATGGAGGTTATTGAAATTTTCAGCCTGCAAGTGACTTGGAGCTCTGCAGACAAAATTTGACATTCTAAGAAATACAAGAAAGTCATTTTAATATTTTCAAGTTTTAGATATTAAGCATTTTATAGATCATGTAACTATTATATTTTTCACTTTCAGTCAAGTGTTTCGCATTGGGTGTGCTTTGCCATCCTGGAAAAACTTTTGATGAGGCCACAGATTATGCAGTTTGGGCAACATATTTTCCATTGGATTACATCAAAGCCACATGACTACCAACCCTCTAAGCACACAGAATACCTCTTTTATTGATATAATGAATATTGGAGGACTTGGATGATATCTGAAGGCAAGTGGGCTTCTTAATATTCAACCTCAAATTAGGTGAGATTCTTTCCACAGAGACAGAAACTTCCTAGAAGAGCAGAGTACAGCAAAATATCCTTGATGTGAGTCTGTTCTCCTATGAGAAAGAGAAACAGAGGGTTGGAATTACAAGTGCCCAGTTTCTCCTCCCATGCTTACTAGTTAGAAAAACCACTCCACCTGAGATGGAGTCAGAATATGGGTAGAGAGGGCAAGAGTATTAGCTAGTTGGGGCTCCCTCCACAGACAAAGAAACGTCAGGAGTGGAGAAGTAGGCTAACCCTAGTTTCACCTAAAACATCTCTTGGATATGGGATAATAAAGACAAATAAGGACTGGTGCTAGGTAGACTGTGACCAAAATTGCTATTTTAATCAATATTTACCAAGTAGTTGCCATGTGCAAAGGACAATGCTTTATACAGATATTTGCAAAGAGGCTGAGCTCAATAAATAATTGTTTAATTAATAAAGGAATGATATAAAAGCTCCAACTGAACATAAAAGTCAAAATCAAAAGTTAATTGAGTCAATTGGTGCCACAATTCCAATTGTCTTTCTTTAGGGGTTGGAAAAGTAAAAAGAAAACAAGCAATCTTCAGAGCTCCAGTTTGCCCTGTCGTATATTTAATGTCTTCATTTCTTTTGTGGTAGATCACAGAAAATGGCCTCGATTCTTCTCTGCTTCATGTATCCATGGTCTTTGTCATCTAAGTTTGCAGTGTTCTGGGATTGGCCATGTGGCTTGTTTGGGTCAGTGGGATGTAGCAAACACAACCAGGCAAAAGCTAGCAAAGGGCTTGAACAAATTGGCTTGCCCTCTCTTGCATTGCTGCCATCACCATGCCTGGTCTAGAGCCTGCTGGAGTAAAAGAGACATGTAGTAGAGTCAATTTATTCCAGTTGTCCATTTTGAGACCTGCCTAGGTAAGCCCAATGCCAATAACGCAAATGCAGCCAAGTTCAGCAGATCCAACTAGAAAGCCACTTGGGCATTGAAAGCTTATTGTTGTATGCCACTGAGGTTTTGAGGTTCTTTTTATTCAGCATTATGGCAGCAATAGATAAATGGCACAGCTTTTTTCCATTGTCCCTCTCTCTTCTCTCTCTCGTCCTCAATCTCTTTCTTTCTTTCTTCCTCCAGTGATAAAACAAAATTTATTCATCATTTGCTGTGTGCCAGGCACTATGCAAAGAACATGAGATGCAAGGATAATAAGGCACTAACTCAATCGCTTTATCATTACTTCTCTACAATCCATGTCAATTCTCCTCTCTGCAATCTGTGCTCTCTTATGACTATCAAAGTCAATAGGCTATAAAATTGAGACACTATCTGCAGCCAAGTATAATTTGGTTAATTGTTGAATTCAAAGTCCTTTGAGCATCTAACTGAAGGTAGATAATAGACAGTGCTTCGTCATTACTTTTATTGTTAGCTCTAGCCTCGTGTCTTAAAGCCTGGGCATAAAGCCATGTGCTAATCTGGGAAGTTGTTGGAGTCTGAAGTGCCAGGAAAAAAACAGGTCAAGTGGAAGATACTTTAACCGTAGGAGTTGCCAGAGAGAAAATACATGCTAATGTGTGACTGTATAAGATGTGATGATATAACTATCAATATTAAAAGTTATACTTTTAATAGCCTTATAGAAAAAAATCTAAAACATATAGATTTATATCTTAATTAAAAAATTTTTAGTATGAAAAACTCCAAATACATATATGTGTAAATAAAAGAATATAATTCAATGCCATATGCCTGTTAATCCAGAGTCAACAATTATCAATACAAAGCCAATTTTGTTTCTTCTGTATCCACACTCACCTTCCTAGATTTCATTTTGAAATCTAGCAAATCCTGGTCAGCAAATTATTTTATCTACAAATATTCAGTACATTTATCTAAAAGATAAAGTCTTTGCAAAACAATAATACCGGTACTGTTACTGCACAAAATTGGGGTTCTCTGCCCGATGTGCATAAATGAGCCAATTAATTATGGCATCAGCCTTTGAGGGGAGAAATCAGCTTTTTATTCTGCAAGATCGATCTCCAAGGAGACAGGGGGCATGTGCCCTCAGATCTGTCTCCCTGTTTCAGGATCTGGGACAAAATTTAAGAGATTAGGGAGAACAGGTTGGCACGCGGAAATGCTGGTGGAACAGGTTTTGATTGGTGGGCTTCAGGTATTTATGGTAAGGTTTTAAACATTTATGATGAGGTTCTAAACATCTATGATGAAATTGGGAAGGAATTTTAACACCGGATTTAATGAATGAGGGACCCCTGGCTTCTGATACTAGTCCAGCTTTCAAGTTCCGGTCATTTCCCGGTCCTTGGGTTCCATAGAAGGAGGCTCTTTGGTTCCGAGGTTGTTTCGGGTCATGATTTCTTCTTTTGCACATGCCCTAGCTGCGTGACTTTACAGTTTTTCTGGAAGACAATCCTTAATCACTTTGTTGATAAGAGATGGGGTCTGTTCAAATTGGCTCTAAATGGGCCCGTGGTTACAATACCACACTAAAAAATAACAATTACTTCTTAATATTAGCGAATTCCACAGACCATTTTCAAATATTTCCAGTTGTCTCATAAAAATGTTCAAATCAAGAGCCAAACAAATTTCACACAGTGTAATTGGTAGATATATTTTTTAAGTCTTTCGATTTTAAAAGATTAACCCTTTTTCTCTTTTTTTCTTGCAATTTATATTTTGAAGAAAGAGAGTCATTTGTTTGGGTTCACGACAGTTTGAATTTCGCTGTGGAATCATATAACATATTCCTCTGACTCTTGTATTTCCTGAAACATGGAAGTTAGATCTATGGGCCTGATCACATTGAGGTTAGATTTTCTTGCAAAAATACTTCAGAGGTAATTTTGTGTATTTCCATCAGGAAGCAGTGATGCCTTTCTTTCCAAATTTATTAATTATCAGTCCATTAATTAAGGACTGCAAAATGGTGATCCTCTAATTATATCTCTTTCACTTGTTAGCTGGAACATAGCTGTAAAGAGAAACTTCTCAAGACATATCTGGTTACCCTGGGGTACAACTGGTATAGGAAAAGATGGGTAAGTGCTTAATTTGTTTCTGTACTAACTAGTTTTCAAAATAATGAATTGGCAACCTTGCATCTTCGAAAGGAGAACCATGAGTTTTCTCCTTTTATTTCTCTTTTCCTTTCTCTGTTGTTTCTTCTTTTTTTAAAGAACCTTAATGACTCATGGATTTAATCATATTTGATGTATTTTAATAAATTGGTTAGGGGGAGATGCTTCATGTTGGCTACTAAGTCCTTTTAATTAAACCCCAGTAGTCTTTGATGGCTTCTTTTGCTTTCTGTTGACAAAATGTTCCACACTCATCTTGTACATTTTCTTCCCCAGAATTGGAATCAAACACTTATTCAAGGAGCCCCTGGTTCCTTTGTATGGGAAGTGATATTTAGAGACTGTAATTTGAGCATTAGTGGCGTCATGCAACCAAGCTCATCATAGTTTCTAGGCCTTTTCAGTGGAAGAGCTAACAAATGCGTATGTAATACTTACTGAGTCCATTCAGACTCTTTGAATTCAAATTTAGGATGAATTGAATGAGAATTGTATACATAACCTCATTGATCGTGTATCTGCACCTCCCATCAAGCAATGCCGAAAATTCATGATCCCAATGACTCCAATATAATTACTCACTGGCTTTATTCTACAAAACACATATAACACTGTTAGCACCACCAAAAAAACACTATCAGAAAAACGCTGTCAACACTACCACCAACAACATGATCACATGAAAATGTTTGAAGAATTTTTTTTCACTTATTTTTGTTTTAGGATATATCTAACTAGGAATATACAGTCAAATTTTGTGTTTAGTCATTTGAAATAGTTTCTTTCTTTGGTTATGCCAGCAACTCAATAAATAATTAGAACATGTAAATATTTAAAATTTAGCATCAGATTTTAAGATAGCTCTATGTTATTTTAATTTTCAATCATAATTATTTAGATTTTTTTCGTTATTGTAAAGTCAAATTCACAAAGAAGTTATAGTAAGCGGTCTCCAAAGTGGCCGTCAGAGATCTTGGCCTCCTGGTATTCATACCCTTGTACCGTTCCCTCAGGTTAATCAGTATGACCAATAACGTACTTTGGAAGTGATGA
This sequence comes from Ceratotherium simum simum, assembly GCF_057802395.1. Taxonomy (NCBI): domain Eukaryota; kingdom Metazoa; phylum Chordata; class Mammalia; order Perissodactyla; family Rhinocerotidae; genus Ceratotherium; species Ceratotherium simum. Next base: position 79,126,594 of record NC_141907.1, read on the forward strand.
TGTATGAATTCTAAGGATATGTCATAAAAGACACTGTGGCTTCAGCTTTCATCTTTTGAATTACCCATGGGGGAAACCAGCCACCTGTCTAATGTATTTCTTGATATTTGTTGAAAGAGAGCATTCTTTGCGCCCTCACAAAGATTTGAGTGTTGAGTGTGCAACTGCACATAATAAATCTACTTCCACATCCGTGTCTTCTTAAGACTTCAGATTCCTTCCTCTACACTATACTAAAGTAAACCAACTTTATTGAATATAGGCTATTCTCAAATCCCTGTTTTAGTTTAAAGAAAACTGCTAGAACTGCTTATACTGCTGGAGCTACCACATTAAATCCAGAGTCTGTGATAAGTGTGTCCATACCCATCATTTGGCATGATCCAAAATTATGTTCTGTCCTCTATGGTTTAACACTCTTAGAATTCATTACCATGTATATTTCCCAAAGTTTCTGGTGATATTAATTAACAAAACATTGCAATTATTTTAAAGTATAAACTATCTTCACTCTTGTTTCCTTCAAGCCTGCTGAGATCTGACATTAAATATAGATCTAGAAGCAATAATGGGTGGTTTGGGTGGGTCTTGAGGTGCACAGCATTTCCTTACCATGCTACTGCCTCAGTAAGTTTATTACACGGTCTTCAAGTAAGGGAGAACTAGTTCCCTCAGACATGGGAGGAGAGGAAGTGTTTCCTGGAAAAGAAGACTTAGAAAAACTAGGGGGCTCAGGATGCTCAGCATTATTCAAGTCCGCCCGTGCATTCCCATTCCAAATCACAGGGTCCCAGTCTTTCCCAGTCGATGCTCTTTCAGCTGGTGAATCCATAGGTTCAACTTACATTGTGCTTTAACTTGCACAATTAAATATTGGGTCTTATATTCAGCAGGCCTGGCTCTGTGGCTGAAAAGAATAAGTGATTCCATTAGGTCTGCCGTAGAAGCTCTCTGGATCTTTGTGACTTAGAGAGTTTAAAGCCCCAACCTTGTCCTCTTCTTTTTGGAAAGCTCTCCAATGCAATAAGAAACAGCCATCCCTCCTCACAGCTCCTAAAGTGATGTTACCACCACTTTACAATTGTAAAGTTCAACAAACATTTGATCTGTCAAAGGTGCTTACTTCAATAGGTACTTTGTTGCAAACAAATGCTTAGAATTTAATTTACCATGATGCCTCTGGGTCCTGTAGGTTGCTGGGATCTTATCTCACACTGGCATGGAATCTAGCCTGGATTCAAAAACATTGCCAACCAACCCAAGAATCTTCTCAGTTAGGGTCTATACAGGAATAGAGGAACCAAACCAAGTATTTCAAGAGATGGAATTTAATACATGAATTGATTACACAGTGTTGAAAGTCTGAATGAGCAGACAGGGAACACTGTGGTAACATGGTGATGATAACTGTGGAAATAAGCTACCACATGTTAGACCCGGTGAAACACAGGGAAGAAGTTGGGGTTATCACTACACAGACACTTAAGGGAAAGTGTCATGTAGTTATAACTCAGAACTTCTTATAGGAGGCCTGCAAGACTGCTGAGGATGACAGTGAGTGGGGACAATGGAGCAGTTCTGGGAATGCTCAAGGCAGTTGGAGGCTGGAACCAATTGCTGCTGCTGTGGGGAAATGTCCTGGCTGGGACATTACTGTCAGGAACAGTACGAAAAGAGGAAAAGAATAAATTCATTCTCCCTTTCTCTGCCTGCAAGTCCTCTTTAGGACCTCCTACTATTGATAGAACCTAATGGGATGTCAATTGGCAAATAGTTTGCAAAGTCCCAGCTCCAGCATCACAGAGCAGAGTACAGAAGGATAGATTTGAAACTGAAGGTTAATAGGTAAATGCCTGGCACAATTATTGGTTTTTCTGTTCTCTTAGTAGAGGAAAGATATGTTCTCCACCTTCACATCTCTAGGGCTCCCTCCTCTGCAGTTAACACTAGATGTTCAATGATATAGACTGTGTCCTCTGAGATCTGTGCCATCTGCTTCTCTCCCTACTTTTACCTGGAACTTCTTTTTCCATTGCCCCAATGTCTCCTCCCTGGTCAATTAAGTTTCTCTTTCTGGTGTTTTCTTTTCAGGATGGACTGAATCCTTTAAGCCAGCTACGGTTGATTGGTTTCTAGAGTTTATAGGGTTCAGACTGCCATGTGCTGGCCACATTTTCCAATGTCTGCTTTATTCACTTGTGAATTGGAGCCTGAATGGTCTCATGGTTGTTGGTCTGTTGATGTTATTAACTGGTCCACTAAACTTTGCATACCTATTGGAGCCTCTCTATTTGGGAATGAGAACTTGTTGACAGTTCACTTTATGGAGTCTCTGACTCTCTGGGCCATTGGAAGTCTCTTTGCCTTCTTTCTGTGTCTTTCTGCATGGGTGCTGCTACCACACAGGTTTTTTGACAGTTGCACTTTGGCGCTACCTTTATATTTTGTTATTTGAAGGATACTCTACCATTGATCATGCTGTAGAAGTTTAAAAACCATGCCTGTGGATTTTTTTCTTTCTAATAGCTTTATTTCACATACCATACAATTTATCCGTTTGAAGTGTACAATTCACTTTGTACACTTTAGCATATTCACAGAGTTTTGCAACCAACACCATGATCAATTTTAGAACATTTTCATCACCACGAAAAGAAACCTTCAGCAGTCAGTCCCATTAAGTATGATGTTAGCTCTGGGGTTTTCATAGATCCCTTTATTAGAATAAGAAACTTCCATTCCATTTCTAGTTTGTTAAGTATTTTTTATTATGAATGGGTGTGAGATTTTGTCAAATATATATCCTGTGTCTGTTGTGATGATCATGTATTTTTTTCACTTTTTTCTAGTAATATGGTATATTATGTTTATAGATTTTTAAATGTTAAAGCAACCTTGTGTTTCTGGGATAAATCCCACTAGGTAACTGTGTATAACCCTTTTTGATGTTTCTGGATTTGGTTTCCAGTATTTTGTTGAGGATACTTCTGACTATATTCATAAAAGATCTTGGTTTCTGGTTTGTTTTTCTTGTGATGTCCTGTTTTGGTATCATGGAAATATTGGCCTCATATAATGAATAGGAAAACATTCCATCCTTATTAATTTTGGAAGAGTTTCTGAAGAATTGGTCACAATTCTTTAAATGTTTGGTAAAATTAACCAATGAAGCTAACTGGGCCTCAGATTTTCTTTGAAGTGGAAAGGTTTTTGATTATTAATTTATTCTCTTTACTTGATATAGGTCTAGCCATATTTTCCATTTCTTTTTGAGTCAATTTGGTAGTTTGTGTCTTTCCAGGAATGTATCCTTTTTATCTATGTTATCTAACTTGTTGACATACAACTGTTCATAGTATTCCTTATAATTCTTTTTATTTCTGTAAATTTAGTTGTGATGTCCCCTCTTTTATTCCGGATTTTTAAAATTTGAACTTTCTTTCTTCTTTTTCTTTGTCAGTATAGTTAAGGTTAGCAAATTTTGTTGATCTTTTTGATTATTTAATTTTTGGTTTTGTTGATTTTTCTCTGTTCTCTGTTTCATTCATTTCCAGCCTAATTTTTATTTCCTCTGCTTATGATTGTTTTTCTTTGTTTGTTAATTTTAGTCTACTTATTTCAATTGCTCTGTTTTTATAGGAGGATTTATGGTGATTTAAAAATGACTCTGAAGCCTCTGCCATTCTGTCTGGGACCAATGTAACACATTTTAAAACTAAAACGAAATAAATGTTTGTTTATATATTTTCTGACAACACTTTCAGTAATACACACTTTCTCATGAACTTTCTTGAGTAAAGAAATGTGATGTTATTGATCCATCATTAAAAATGTACACTATCTTTAGCCGTTACTTATAAAATCAGTGACAGTATTGAAGAAGTCAGTTTGATCAGTTAAAAATTATTCAATTTCTGACTTTTGTACACCTGAGTTTATTAATAATAAGACCAGATTCTGCATATATAGTTATACACATATGCAGATATATACATATATATGCACATGGATACCATATCCATACGTTTATATATACATATCATATAATTTACATATGTATATAATTTATATTTGTGTACATTTATATACACATAGTATATACATTTATATATGTGTACATATACATATATATGTGTACATATATATAAATAATTTGTATTATTGTATGACTGTTATCCTTTTAATGAGACATTTGGCTCTAGGAACCTTGATTTTTTAGAATGTCACATAAGGAAACAATAAACTCTGAAACACGTTTCATTGGTAATAATAATAAAAATAGAGTTTAAAACTAAAAAATATGGGATAGATTGTTCATATATATTGTCTCACAGAATTCTCACTGCTCTGAAAATAGGGTATTATCATCCCCATGTTAAAGAAATTGAGGCTCAGAGAGGTGAAGATCTTGTCCATAGCCACACAGAAAATAACAAGGAGAGCAAAGATTCAGACAATGTTTATAAGATTTCAAAGCTATGCTTGTTTTTTCTATATAGTTCTGCAGTCTCAATTCAGGGTTAGACATGAAATACTTTCAAGTACATTTATCATCCCACGTGAAAAGCCCACATATTTACCATATTTAACGGGAGTAGACAGGATCATTTGAGGTGAGCTGACTGGACTCATTCTGTTTGTGTGGGGAAACCTAGCCATCTGTGTGCTAAATAAGAGTGAATAGAAAATGTGATAAAAAATAGAGAAGTCATCTCACATCAAGATGTATTTCTGTGGGTTTAGGTGGCTGGTATGCTTATACCTCTTTCTAATTATGAAGATGTGATTCTTTGAATAAAGGTTGCCTGATTATGCCGTGTCAAAATGGCTACAGGGCCTTTCAAAGAACAAGTCTTGATTGATGTCGACTTGCAAAGCATTAGAACAGGCAGAAAGATCTCACATGCAATCGTGAGCAGAAACATAATGAACCCAGCCATGAGTGACTTCTCCATTCTTGATATAATTGATTAGGGAGAGTCATAAGTGATGTGAGAGTGATCACTAAATGGGATAGTCTCAAGGAGAGAAGTCCTTTGTCCAAGAAGATGAGTCTAGGAAGAGGATACAGCACTGAAAACGTGAATTATGGTTTGGATTAGGAAGTGATAAATGAGATCCTTCTGTTGACATTCAGAGGAACCCAGAGGCTATGTGAGCTGGTTAGGAAATGTAGCTGCGTCAGAAGATAGACAACGCACAGTAGGACAGGTCTTTAAAGTGCTTTAGTCGACATGACCTTTTTTTATCTCCTTAGCGGTAGCACATTCACTGCCATTTCCTAAAGTTCTGGGGTTATTTGCAAACCACAATTTTGTTTTTTCCGTCTCTCCCTAATCCATTACCCCAGGATTACATATTGACCATCTCCAAAGAACAGAAAAACTAATATTCCAAAACTTGGCTAGGTGAAATTGTGAAACTTAATTCACACCTATATTTGTTTTGTTGTAGTGTAAATGTTGTAGAATTTTACCAAGGTGGAAGACAGAGGGGGAGAGAGAGAGAGAACAAAAACCCATGGGCTCCACTTACTGCAAAGATATTTCATTAATGGAAAGATGAGTAATTTTGATTTCTGCTTATGAAATTTGTTGGGTGTGTGACTGCTGTCATGGCTCTCCCTTCTCCACACTCTCTGCCACCACACTACTGCCCATGATCCTCAAACCATGGGGCATGGGGTTTTGTTCCTGGTCTTTTTGTTTCTGCCTCCCTCTGCCGCAAGGGGTTTGCCTGTCTGTCTCATTTAGCAGACACTGAGGGACTCTAGTCCAGCTCTAGGAACAAGGCAGCTCTCTGCTCCTCCTTGAGGTTCAGACTAAAATTGTTGGAATGCTTTGTCCTCCTTATTCAGAACTCCCTTTTGAGTTCTGAGTGTCTTGAAAACTATCAGAGGAAATCTTAGCCCTAAACTTTCCTTCTCTTTCTTTTTTCACTTTTCTTGCTGTAGTCCAATCCCTTCAACCACACATATGACCCTCCTGAAATTGTCTGCTGAATTTTCTGAATTTGCTTCAACTAGTGAAGCGTCTGGATCTTAAAAAAACAAGTAAACAAACAAACATGTATTTTCCCTTCTTATTTTGATTCTTATGTAGTCCAAGGTGGGATGCCTTCATCTTTGGGGTAGGCCAAGTTAAAATACAACAAAATGCTAACTGTTTAGATGTGGTTTTGGATTTAAGGAAAAGAAAGAAAATTTAACTGCATGCCAATCACTGCACCACGCACTTTTACACATGCTTGAAGAAGACCTGCAGCTTTGTGGGGCAGCTATCACATCCGTTAGGATAAGCAAGAATGCAGGAGACCGGATCAGAAGCTCTGGGCGTTATTGGACTATCTGTTGATTTCTATTCTTCATGGATGGATAGAGGGAAAACTATGGGACAAGATGATGAGTAAACCCAATAACAGTTTGTTACCTTAAGAAGCTTAAAATTAACTGCAGGATAGACGTGTTCTGAGTAGTATCCTAATTCAGTCAACCAGATGAAATTTTACCAGAATAAAAATTCAGGTTTTCAGAGCAAAAAATTTTCATTCCTACCACTATGTACACTCATACTAACTGAAGATGATGTTGAAGAAAGGATTCATTTTTCATTTTCTTCCTCATGAGCTTGGATTTAAGAGAAGTAGACATGATTTCTGGCAGTACGTGTGTGTGTGTGTGTGTGTGTGTGTGTGTGACTTTGGACTAATGTTTAATTTTTCTGTCCGTCAGTTACACCAACTTTAACATGAGGATGGTAATATCACACCAAGACTAGTGAGAACATGAATTAGATAATGCCTGCCAAGTTCCTATAGCTCCTTAGAGAAAGGTATTGTCATTTGACTCAAGCTCATTTGTAAATGACTAAAGATGTCAAGATCAAAAATTTACTTGACTGCTCTTTATTTATATTATAAAACTTCAAGTATATCGGTATTTTGTGTTCCCACTATCACAGGTCTCTGAATTCTACTCAGGTTCAACTCTAAGACAAAGCATTTGTTTTATGACATAGGAAGGGGTTTCGTGATGGATAAGAATGTGAATATAAAATAAAATTATTCACATTTTTAATGTTACATGGTTAAAAAAATAAAGCCATTTGGTAAAAATAAAGACGATACCCCAGCATTAGTTTTTTTTTAGTATAATTTTCTTAAATGTCTCACATTCAAAATTTTAAAACTCAATTTAGTTGGAGGAAAATTTTAACCACAATTTTCTCAAGATAGTTGTTTTCCTTTAAATTGTAGCTCTCATCCTTTATTGGATCACTGATCCTATTTGATATCTATTGAAAGGGGTGACTCCTCTGCCCAGGTAAAAGCGCAATGTCAATCAAGGGTCTTTGCTGAAAGCAACCAAAACCAGCTGGCTGGCTCAAGCAGAAATATGATTTACTGAAGATTGTAAGTAGCTCATGGAATCTTTGGGTGGCTCAGAGAATCAGGTTTGGAGACTATGTAGTTCAGAACAGTGCCCAAAACACACCACAGCATGTTGTTGCCCATCCAGGGCCTGTATCCCCAACACTGGCTGCTGCTGCAAGAAACTTGACTTTTGCTGCTTTTGGAAACTAGATGCAGTTGATCCTACCTTTGCCACCAAGTTTTGAGGCCTGAAGGGGATGAGCATCATGGGCAAGGCAAACGGATGGTCAGAGTCAGGTAGCCTGAGCCCATCAGTGCCTAGCAAGTCAAGACTGAGGAAGCATACATCTTTCTTCTTTCATTGATTTAGCCAATATCATGTAAGATCAACTATGCCTATTAGGCACTAGGGAAATCATAGGGAATAATAGAAGGAAATAGTTTGTGGATTTGACAAAATGTTTGAGAAGACTGAAGACGAATGTGGCTGAGTCAAAGGGATTTCGTAAGAATTTTCTCTGGGAGTATTTGACATTATTGGCAAAAGCTGTAGGGCTGTTTTGAGAAAATGAGCTAGTGTAGGGTCAATAAAAAAGCAGTGGTATCACCCATAAAGCTATAACATAAAATGGGAAATCCCAGTATAAAGGTAGGAAAAAGTCTGTAGAGTGGTGATATGAAATTAATGTCCAAAATGGAATTAGAGGCCGGCCCAGTGGTGCAGCAGTTAAGTGCGCGTACTCCACTTCTGTGGCCCGAGGGTTCGCAGGTTCGAATCCTGGGCATGGACCAACGCACAGCTTGTCAAACCATGCTGTGGCGGCATCCCATATAAAGTAGAGGAGATGGGCATGGATGTTAGCCCAGGGCCAATCTTCCTCAGCAAAATGGAATTAAACATGGCAACCAATAAAGAAAAATTTTGATGAAGCAAAATTAGAAATAGGCATATATGTATGTTTAGTCTCAAGAGCCAAGTAGTGAGTTGCGACATTGTATTAGTCAGCTCCAGCTGCCATGACAAAATACCACAGATTGGGTGGCTTAAACAACAGCAATTTATTTCTCATATTTCTGGAGCCTGGATGTCCTTAATCCAGCAGAATTCAGTTTCTGGTGAGGGCTGTCCTCCTGGCTTGCAGACAGCTACCTTCTTACTGGGTCCTCACATGGCCTTTCCTCTGAGTGTGCGCGCGCGCGCACACACACACACACACACACACACACACAGAGTGAGCTCTCTGGTGTCTCTTCATATAAGGACACTAATCCCCTTGAATCAGGGCCTCCACCCTTATGAACTCATTTAATCTTGGTTATCTCCTTCTAGTCCCTGTCTCCAAATACAGTCACATTGGGGGTTAGGGCTTCAACATATGAATTTTTTTTTTTTTTTGCTTGAGGAAGATTGGCCCTGAGCTAGCATCTGTTGCCAATCTTCCTCTTTTTTGCTTGAAGAAGACTGGCCCTGAGCTAACACCTGTGCCAATCTTCCTCTATTTTTTGTATGTGGGCTGCTTCCACAGCATGGCTTGATGAGTGGTATAGGTCGGCACCTGGGATCCGAGTCTGCAAACCTGGGCCGGCGAAGCGGAATGCGCCAAACTTAACCACTACACCACCAGGCTGGCCCCCTCAACATATGAATTTTTGAAAGGACAAAATTCAGTCCACAGCAAACATTAAGTATATTTTATGTAATATTGTTGATATTTTATGATGTTAGGTATTTTGTGGTAAAGCATTTTTAACCACAATGCTTAAAAATGCAGATTTGGGATTTGAAAATACCTTAAGAGATTACATCAAAGGCCCTTTAAATCTACAGTCTGGCCAGCCTAAACAATGGTGTAGAGTTATAAATCACATGTCAATATGACACAATGTGTCACATGCCTGTGTTACATGTGTGATTCACTTGTGAATCACATGTCATTGTGAGGTATGCTAGAGCAATATATATTTTTTGATATATATGATCAGATATGTAGTACATTTTGGTTTAAATTCACAGCATTTATGAATAGCCAATCTATATCATAGTCACAAGCTCGGAGATTTTTAGTACACACTTTTCCTTTAATGTGCATAATAAACTTTGGCACTTTATAATTCATGTTACCTCAAGTGGGATTGAAAATTGTCTTTGGGGAACCACTCCCACTCATGGGACCATAATGAGTAAGATGAAATAAAATATGACTTTATTTTATTTCTTGCCCCAGGGGTTTCTTGAGCACTCTCAACCTCAAGAACTCGCCTGAGGTTGGGGTGCCATCATGTCAGTTCTGGACTCACAGATGACTAGAGTTACACTCTGGATTTCTAGATAACTAAATTTCTTGGGAGCTCTTGAAAATACTATCCAACTTAGGATTTGCCAAGTATCTCTAGTTTACCGAGCTGCATACCTATGTACATTCAGGAAAATCTTGAGAGAATATTGGCCCTTAGCTGCCTTGATAAATCCATCCACTCTGAAGGCCGAGTAGCAGTAGGGAACTTGCTTGCTGGTCCTACCATCTTCAATACACTGCTCAAAACCCAACAGTTGTTGAACACAGGAGGGACTACAGTAGTAATTGCTCTGAGAACTATAACTCTACACCATGGTTAGTCTGGCCAGACTGTAGATTTAAAGGGTCTTTGATATAGTCTGTTAAGGTATTTTCAAATTCCAAATCTGCATTAATATAGCAAAAAGGCATAAGGTAGTATTAAAAATAAATTAAAAAGCAACCAAACAAATACGCAAACAAAATACCATGCCATATTCATCAGAGATTGCAGCCTAGAGCATTGATTATAATGACCATGTCAGGCTTAGTGTACAAATTTGTCTTGCTCTAAGATAGTACTTGTATATTTTAAATTATGATGAATCTCATAGTGTTTCTTTCCTTCCTCCAGATAGTATGGAGTGTACAATCTGAAGTAAGTTTCATTTGTCTGGTAGTATTGTAGGTATTACCTGTTGTTTAGATATCCCCAAAGGTTGATGCGTGTTTCTCGTTTGCCTGTGGCTAGGACCACAGGGATTTGTTGAGCTGCCTGTATGTGTTTCTTCCCTTGAGATAACACTTACTTTTACCTGTTTAGAACAAAAAGCCTCTGTTGTACAATTTGTTCTCACCAAGGGATTTATTTGCTCATTTCATGGACATGTTTATCATGGAATATTCTTTGAACTTGAGCAGGTTTTGTCCATAATATATTATGAGCATCGTTAAGCTGGTGAGCAGAGACAGACAGACAAAGCAAGTTTTCTAAGAGACCATGAATATGTATTCAATAATGCTGACTAAACAAAAATTTCCCACCAGGCCCAGGAAAGAATGGATATATAGTTTTATAAAATAATTAGTGGTAAGTTTAAGCAGAATTGACTTGTATTTTTTTTGGCAGGGGGGATGTATTTGGAATAATAAAGTGAATTCTTATATTTTATTCCTACTCTTTTTACCATACATATTTCATCTTAAACAATCCTAATTAATGGTTTATTTGGCTTTTCATTTAGACAAATAAGTGATAATCTTGTTATATTATAGTAACATTTATCAATTTTCAATGAAAAAAAAGGAAGCTTTTAATAAAACAATAACATACCAATATTCCTGATTATCCTGAGCAATAAAGAGAGGCTTTTGGTTCTATTACTGAGGTACACAATGAATTGGAAGATAATAAAATGAAATAAATAGTAGGTGAATTTTAAATATAATTCATCTTTATTAAAGTGTTTATTAACATTATTTTTATTTATAATATAATGGTTTATAATCATGGTTTAACTTATTAAAAACTGTACAATTAGTAGAACTGACATAGAAAGCTATGAAAAAAGTTTATTTTTGCTGTGTTTCAGTAATTTAGAAAATTTTCTAAATATTCATCCTAGCAGTGTGATTAGGATTTTAGAAAAAATGCATAAACTTGAAATATTTGCGTTGTTTTACTTTCATCATTCTAATACCTATTTTTTGTTGAGATATTTGATACCAGAATAGTGGTCCCCCAAGATTGTCCATGCCTTAATCTCTGGAATTTGTGAATATGTTACCTTACTTGGCAAAAGAGGAATTAAAGTCGCAGATTGAATTAAAGTTGCTAATCAGATAACTTTAAGATAGGGAGCTTTTCCTGGATTATTTGATTGGATCTAATGTAATCACAAAGATTTTTAAATGTAGAGGAGGGAGCTAGAAGAGGAGATCAGAGTGATTTGATGCACGAGGCACTTGACCCACCCTTGCTGGCTCTGAGGAAGGGGCCAATAGCCAAAGAATGTGGGTGGCCTCTAGAAGCTGGAAAAAGTAAGGAAACTGATTCTCCCTAGAGCATGAAGAAACAAGCAGAGCTGTGCTGACACTGCTGTCAGCCAGGAGTCACTCTCAGTTCCTAGAGGTTGCCCTCAGATCCTAGCCACTTGACTCTCTCACAACATGAAAACTTAATTCTTCAGTCAGCAGGAGAATCTTTCCAGTCTGATACAACAGCATCTTATATAATGTAACCTAATCACAGAAGCAACTATCCCCTCATATTAATAAGTCCTGCCTACACTCAAGAGGAATACATATACAGAGTGAATGTACCAGGGGACAGGAATCTTGGGGGCCATCTTGGATTTCTGTCTACCACACTCTAGGTCTGTCTCTCTTTCTCTTTCTCTCTCTCTTTACACACACATGCACTCATACACACAAATACACATACATATTTGTTTGTTTTATTTTATTGAGGTAGACATATCAGCTTCTTATAATATTTGATTTTCTCAATTGTTTTTTCCTAGTTCAGTCATAATATTTCTCTGTTTTAACTACCAGATCCCATCTGGTTCATAAAACCACCATAAAGAAGATAAAGAGAATTTCTCTGTGTATCCTTTCCCTTATGACATTCAATTGCATACCCACCGTCACCAAAACCACATGATTATTGACACTAACATTTCAAATAATCTCTTTTAAAATTTATTTATGTTAAAATTTTTTTTGTCTATGAGAGTTAAGTAAAAATGAATTCACAGCTCTGCATTTCTGGTGACAGAAGAAACTGTAACTGAAAAACTTTTACACTGATCTAGCACTTTATATTCGCAGTGAGTCAATTGATTAATTAAATCCTAACACTCTGGGATTTAATTATGAAGGAGATTGGGCATTTTTTTAAATGAGAAAAATTACAGCTTAGGTTTTAAATCAAGTCATTCTGATTGTCCAGGAATACATGCCCTCCAAATTAAAAATTTCTCGTACAAAAAAATTGAAAAATTTTCACTGAAAGGTAACAAATGATATTATAAAATGTATTTATTTCTATAGTAAGTTTCTAAAAGTATATGATAGTTTGATGAGTAAAAAATGGCTACAGAATTTGCAAAATATTGTGTGTATATCTGCATGTGTGTATAAAATTTTTAAGTGTGGTTAGAAAATATGACTGAGGATCTACAAAACATTAGTTCTGTGCATGTATGATAGACTCCTGTCCTCAGGAGTGCATAACATGCATAACCCTGTGTTTCCTGACCCAACTATGTGAACTATAGACTCAAAATGAACCTCTTATCACACTGTGAGCAATTCATTCTTTGGTAGTGCAACTTAAAATTTTTCAAAAAAATATAATAGCAAAAAATACTGTTTAATGTATTACATTTAGATTTTAAGGAATAAACTAGTTGAATACATCTTAGCATTTTTCTAGAAGGATTGCAATAGCTCTTCAGTGAGACACCATTCCATCTTTCTGAAAGAAACTTACATAGTTAACCAAAAAGAGACATTTCATTATGATCTGGGGGCCCAGGCAACTGTGCACTGTAAATCCCATTTGGTTACAGGATAAAAAACATCTTATTGATTTTATAAAAATCAAAAAGAAAGAAAATAAGAAGAAAAGTTACTGGTATTCCATTACTATCTCCCCCAATACTGCTGCTAATAAGGATAGATTTCATTTTAGTCTTTCTTTCCTCTTTCTTCCCAATGTAGCTGCCATGTAGATCAAGCATGTCTTGTGGGATATAATCACAAAGCATATTTATTCTTGCCTCCTCCTGTCTTTTTTCATTTATTCTGTTGACCAGTTCCTCTCCTAGCCCTAGTTCTTTTCCTGGATGGAATCTAGGGCAAGTCCCTAGATTTCTTTTAAAGAGTGGGTTTATTTTTCTGTCACTTTTATATTTATATTTGCTTTTAACATATCATTTTATAATTTCTGTTTGTAATTCATTCCCTTTCTTTTCTGTTTGTCTATTTGTCTTTCGCTCTTTTGGTTTGTGACAGCTTTCTGTATTTCGCTTCCTTTTTTCCTTGAATGGATTAAAGTTATAGATTGTAGTTGTTCTTGTAGCGGTTACTCTAAAATTTCTAATACAAAATCTTTATGAAAGGTTTTCTTTTTCTTTTTTTTTTAACAAGGCCTGTATTTAGTCAGCAACCTTTCTCCTGAATAAGATACCTAATTTAGGATAACTTACATGCCTACTGAACAGTCCCCTATCACATTATTCTAAAACTACACTCTCCTAGAATTTCGTACCAAGAGCTATTTAAATAAACCAATATATTTTAACAAAAGATTGCATTTTACTGGATCCCACTAGTTTAAAATTTCTTCTTAATGAAGGGCATTTTCTAGTAGTTTTTCATGAAAGAATGCAAATGTTAAGCCCTTTACGTTAGCACTGCCCAATAGGAACACTATGCAAACCACAAATGGGAGCCACATATGAAATTTTAGCTTTTCCAGTAGCCACACTAAAAAAGGAAAAAGAAATGATGGAATTAATTTCAATTTTAATGACATTTTATTTAATCCAATATATCCAAAATATTATCATTTCAACATATAATCAACAAAAATGTTAACATAACATTTTACATTTTTTGTGCTACGGCTTTGAAATTCAAGGCATGTTTTACACTTACAGCACATCTCCATTCAGCGTAGATTTCAAGTGCTCAATAGTTATATAAGACTAGTGGCTTGTGTATTGCAGTGCAGTTCTAAGTCTTTAAAGTCTTTAATTTTAAAAACTCAAGATGAGAGTAGTGTCTTATATATACCCCTATTTATATACACCCATTCTATTGTTCTTTCTCCCTCCCTAATGTTCCAAGTTTCCCTCTGTTATCATTTCTTTTCCGATTGAAGAACTTCCATTAGCCATTCATTTAGTCCGGTCTGCTGGCAATAAATTATCTTAGTTATCTTCATCTGAAAATGTCTTTATTTTCCCTTCATTCTTGAGGTATATAGAAATTTTTTCTGGGTCGAAGTCCTTTCCTTTAAGCACTTGAAAAATGTTTTGTCAATTCCTTCTGGCCTTCCTGGTTTCAGATGAGAAGTCCACTCTCACCTGATTTGTTGTTCCCTTATAGGTAATGTGTCATATGGTACCAACTGTTTTCAAGACTTTTTTCTTTGTCTTTAGTTTTCAGAAGTCTGATTAGGGTGGGTTCTGGTGTGAATTTCTATGGATTTATACTTTCTGGAATTCATTCATCTTCTTGAATATGAAGGTTTGTACCTCTTGCCAACACTGGGAAATTTTTAGCCATTACTTCAAGCATTTTTTGAGACTGACACTTTTTCTCTTCTCCTTCTGGGACTTTAATGACATAAGTTTTAGATCTTCTTTATGGGCTACATGTCTCTGAAGCTCTGTTCATTTTATATTTCAATCTATTTTCTTTCTGGTGTTCAGATTGGGTAATTTTTATTGACTGGTCTTCAAATTTATTGATTTTCTTCTGTCATATCTATTCTGCTGTAGAGCACATCCAGTGAGATTTTTATTTTGGTTTTTGTGTTTTTCCATTCTATAATTTCCATTTGGTTCTTATTTTTTTAACCTTCTGTTTTTTTTTTTTTGAAATTTTCTTTTTTTCCCCCCTCATTTCAAAGGTATTTGTAACTGGTCATTGACGTGTTTTTAGACGACTGCATTGAAATCCTTGTCAGATGATTCTGACAACAGGTTCACCTTGAGGTTGGTGTCTATTAATTGTCTTTTCTTATTCCGGTTGTGATTTTCCTGGTTCTTAATGTGACAAGTGATTTTCACCTATACCCTGTTATTAGACTCTGGATCTTATTTAAATCTCCTGTTTTATCAGGCTAGACCTTTTATTTAGGTCTAGCATACAGGTTCTGGTCAGCTTTTGTGGTCCCAATGGTAATTTAGTTTTCAGCCTTTGCAGTGCTATTCTGCTCTGCTCTGCTTGTGAGGTACCCAGAGTTTAGTCTGAAAACCTCAGTGGATTTCCAAACAGTAGTCCAGCTCTCAGATATTTTGCCGTGCTACTTCTGGTCAGTTTCTCATGTGGGCTACTCAGGAGTCAGCTTAGGACTTCATATATATGTTAAAGAGTCCCTTTCACAAGCTCCCTCCCTCAACACTCTAGTTTGCAGGGGAGGGAACTCCTTCTGCCTGTGCAGGGGGGTGGTCTAGGCTGTCCACTTGGCCTCCACTGACACTAGCATGACTGGGGTAGTGTAACTCCATCCACTAAAGCTGGGCAGGTTGCATTTCTAGGCTGTCCAATTGGCCTCTGAGGACATCACAGGGGGAGGAGACAAGGGAGAGGTGATGATGGCGAGAACATGTTTTTTTCTTGTGGTGTTGGCTGAAGAAGGTTCCTATTCTTCCAGGTGACTCTTTTCCTAATTCTTTGGCTAGAGACAGCAGTCCTTTCTTGGACCTTTTTTTTGTCTGTGTCTTTTGGCATTTCTGGGTTGCCAGCTTCTCCAGCCCCCAGTCTGGAATATAGGAAAAGCACAAAGATAACTCAGAGAACTCACTGCTGTGCCATTCTTCAGATCCCAAGATCTGCCTTCTTCTCCCCACCTTTCAGACTCCTCTTATGTTACTTGTTGTTGCATGTCCAGAGTTTTCACTTGTACTTACTGGAAGAAATAGGGTGAAAGGAGTCTATTCCATTTTGTCTGGAACTGGATCTCCCATTGCTCAAACCAAATTTACCTTCAATGATGTTATCAGTGCCTCTAATAACTGATTTTGAAACAATTTACAAATATATTCACAAATGTTGTATTTCCATTCAGCATAGATATTTATTTAAAACAATCTGTTCTCTAATAGCTAATCAAGTTGAAGAATCCTAGTTGACATAAAAATAATTATCCTTAACAGGAAAACTCTGGTTATCAGTTTGGTAACAGTTCTTCCCAGATAAGGAGTAATTTTCATTCAGTTAGTTTTCCTCACCAATAATATTTAAAGTCTTTATACTAAAAATAAGACTGAAACTTGAAAATAATCCATTACAATATTTAATCTTTCAAATGCTTTAACAATTTGAAAGAAATGACAAGAATTATTCAGGGCTTTTGCTGTTGAGAGGATCTAATTATGTTTAATCATGTTCTACTAGAGTTAATAGTACATGTTGAATGAATGGTCTTGTTTATCAGAAGAATTTATGTCTGATCCTGCAAACATTTTCACACTGATTTTTGCAAAGATGTTTAAGATATTTCAAGGATGAGTCCATGAAGCACTTACATGTTTTTATGATTATTGTATATCTTTAAATGGCACATAAAGTTATAAAAGGGGTAATATATTCTCATATATTTAAGGCTTAGACTAATACATTATTATGCAGACTTTTGAAATGTATTTTATACATGACAGTAGCCTCCTAGTAATGTACATAATTATAGTTTTCTAATTTACAGTTTTAGTTAGCATATGTACTGTTGTGTTGCTGACAGAGTTGTTCCAGGCCTTCATGTAAATATAGGATAAATATCAAAATGTATTTAAGCAATCAAATCTTTTCTAATCATATTAGGTATCAGAAGAAATATTTTGGTTACATTTTGTTCGCCTACATAATTTAATTGAGAAAATTGTATGTATTATGTATATTGTAGATTATTTCAGAATTAGAACTTAGGAGTTTAGTAAAGTATACTTTTGTTACATAGAAATATTTATTGGCTATTGATTTTTGTGTTTTATTACTAGAGTCTGATGTAATACCTCAAACGCATACATTTTGAATTAATACATTAGTTAAAATGGGTAAAAAAAATTACAGATGAGATGCTTTTCAGTACTTTAAATATCTGGGGTTTGAGATAGTTGTGCTAAAAGAGGTGGTGTAGATCTGTGGCCCGCAAGCTATGTTCTCAGCTCAGTTCCATGACTGACTTGCTGACAGGTCATCAAGTTGCTCCTTAGAGCTCTGTGAGGACACTGGGATGTGACCCTTCTCTCTCAAAGATATTATGAAGTGTTATTGCCTCCAAAGCATTAGGAATGCCTTAGAAACAGGTATTTTAAAATATAAGGAATTATGTTCTTAAGTAATTTGGCCTCCTTGAGGAAAAGGAAATATATATTCTCACATCTAAAGTGTTCTTTAACGATCCAGGCAGGAGTGGTACAACTCTGTGTCCATAGCAATAAGGAGGTGGGAGATACAGCAAACCCAGGCCACAGTT
This sequence comes from Ceratotherium simum simum, assembly GCF_057802395.1. Classification (NCBI taxonomy): domain Eukaryota; kingdom Metazoa; phylum Chordata; class Mammalia; order Perissodactyla; family Rhinocerotidae; genus Ceratotherium; species Ceratotherium simum. Next base: position 79,144,453 of record NC_141907.1, read on the forward strand.
AACGTAGAAGATGCAATATAGGGAGCCTTCTGCCTCAATTTCCAAAGCATCAATACATGAAAAATGTTTCACAAAATTGTGCCTCAGATGAGAATTACAGCTATTCATTGTTCAGTGATACCCAAATTAGCATGTAGAGTCTATCACTGTGGACATTAAGTCATTGCTTTGGGAGTTTATAGGGAATGTCATCCTTTAGAACTGTTGAAGAATGTCATTTAACTTTATCTTTGATTTATATTTAGTCACATCTCTAGTGATACTGCATGAGGTATTTCAGTATCCAGGTGACGTAAAATTCCCTGTCTTCTCAACAGCAAGGACTTCATTTGCATTTTTTCCCTCATGAACCCTGTGTTTGAAGATATTTTCTCTACCAAATCACCAGATTAATTTGTAATCATTTATTTATTAAACAAATACTGTTGATTGCCTACTATAAATCAAGCACTATTCTAAGTCCTATAGACACAGTTCTCCTCCTGTAGTTAAAAATATTTCCCCATTTGATAGTAATCAAAGACATAAGCAAATTTCTAATTGAGTTCCTGATTATTAAGTAAAACCCAAGGTTGTTATACTGGCTCTACATAACACCAGCCTGAAGCAAAATATCTTGGTGATTTGCTTTGCTTCTTTGGCTTGTGTGTCTTCTGTTTCTAAATTTAGAAAATAGCCCAACGGCCTTTCCTTACTAACTCCAGACACCAGAGGATGCAGAGAATCCCGCTGGGGCAATTGCCCTATAGCTTGAAACTCTGCTGATTTTAAGCACTAAGATCATTTGACAAAAGTTTATCTTGACCTATTCTCTGCTCTATTTGTTTAATTATATAGTTGCTGTATTTGGTTGAGCACTGTTAGGAATGAAATGGGACAAAGGCACTACAACTCTAAAATTGCTCATGTTAATATTTCTCATATTTTCTCTTCCTATTTTTCATTGTATTCTGGATTTTTAAATACTATTCTTATTTCTTACAATTTAAAAAAAAATCCAGTCTACATAGGGATTATGTGCATAATATTATTGTAGTATAAGATCCTCAGGGAACAAACTGTGTGTTTGTGTGTGTGAGTTGTGTGTGTTAGGGGTATTTGACAAAACTCTATCTTTACTCTGGACATTTCCCAAATAAGTGTTGTTTGCTTAAGCCTTCTTGACTGAGATTTATGTCACTGTCATGCAAAATTGGGTATATAATTTTAAAAAGTTATACATAATTTAAAAAGTAGTGGCCTTCAAGATCATATAGCCTCTTTTTTCAAAAATTTTTCAAAATCTTATATCTCTATTCCTATTTCATCTATCCTTTTATTATATCCTTGCAATTACTTCAGGAATATAATTTTGATGAACCACTTTTTCATGTATCATCTTAGTGGTGTGTGGGAGGCTGAACTTTGGGGGCCCCCAGAGACACATGATCATTGATAGTCATGTCCTTGTGAGTTCCCTCCCATATCAACTCTGGGCATGGCCATTTGACTATCTTTGGCCAATGCAACATTAACACTAGACATTAATCTGTCCTCTTGGAATATTCTTCTTGATTCTAGATACCATAATATGTGAGGAATGACAAGTAACCATGGGGAGTGGTCCACATGAAGGAGAACTGGGGCCTCTGGCTAACAGTCTCAGCTATCAACCTTATGAACAAAGCCATTTGGACCTCTTATTTTGCCCATGGGCCTATCTGATACTACATTGTAGGGGTGGAAAAATTCTCTACCAAAGAATTGGCCAGAGCAGCAAGGTTTTATGCCTTTTAGATAGATAATAAATTTGTGAGGAAATGACAAGTCAAAGTGTTTTGGGCTAGGAGCAGTAAATTGTGAGAAAGTAACTGGGAGATATATGGAGACAAGCAAAACTAGTAGAAGATCAGAGTTATTTTAGTAAGTTTTTTTGTACAGATCCATTTCAGCGTCAATTTCCAGTCTCTGGTTAGTAGGATGTTCTTGTCTTCCTGGTACAGGGAGGGCATCTTTCTCATGGGAAATTTTATGGCCTCTTTTAACTAGAAAAGGGGGAAGTCAGAGAGCCCTTCCTGTATCTGCTGTATTTCAAATGCCTTCAGTTCAAAATAATCAATACGCCAAAGTGACATATTTTAGGTTGGTATGTCCTGAGCTCCTTCAGCATGAAGCAGAGGAAATTCATGGTCAACCCACCAACCCACAGAATCATAACTAATAATAAAGTTCTGTTATTTTAATCCACTGAGTTTCAGAGTAGTTTGTTACACATCAATTGGTAACCAAAACGTGGTATTTCCCATTTTTTTTTCCACAGCTAGATTTTAGTTCCTCAGATCATCTGCATCATGGCTACCTAGCCCACAGCTATATTTCAAAATGCAATCTAAGCTGTAGAAAAAACAAAAAACCCTAAAAGAGTTTATAACCTAGTAGGAAAGCTATGGCATATGTAACTAAATTTGAGGTTGAAAATGATGTTTCTTGAGAGTTTCAGAGGTAAAGTACTATGATGGTTAAGTAGGTGGATGAGTGAAAATGTCGCAGATGTTGCCTTGTGTGGTGGCCATGAAAATAAACCCATCAGATCTCCTGCTGAGGGCAGAATAGTTGTCTGTGAGTTCTAGCAGATGACCCTCTGGGGGCCAGGCCACCCTTTCCATTGGCTCTGAGCAGCCAATGACTGAGCATGAGCAGGTACTAATTCTGGCCTATTTCTTTGAGATGTGCAAATCCTTTAATGGGAGACTTTGAACTGAAGATTTCATATTGGCTTGGCTGAAACTTTCACAGAACTGTGCTGCATTATGATTCTCTTCCTACTTGATCCTCCTTCCTTCTACCTTTCCTTCACATGTTTCAGATTAGTATGTCTTTGCCTTCTTCTCTCTCATCTTCAGCTTTCTCATGCACTACCAGCAAAAAAAAAAAAAAAAAAAAAGTCTCTTGCATGTCTAATTGTGTCTTGGAATTTGTTTCTCAGAGAAGCAGTATTAACATGCCATGTGTATTGGGCCTTGAAGAATTTGATGCCCTTGAGGAGGAATGACATTCAAGGTGATAGAAATAATGTGCCAAGAGTCTTGAAAGAAGGAAAGCTTTATGACTCATCTGTAGAACAAAATTTGACAAGAGCATAATGAATAGGAAGAGGAATCAAAGGAATAAGATAAGAAAATTATGTTGTAGTCTGATAGGCAAGACAAAGGAGTTTGGACTTCGGAATACAAGAGAGGCATGGGAGGATTTTGCATAAAAGAGTGACATAATCTGAGTTGTGATTTAGGAAAAGTAATCTGCAGCAGGCTGAATTAGAGAGAGAACAGGTGCAGGGTATGAATTAGGAGACTATTGATGTTTCCTATTTCTTCCAGTGAAGTAGCAAGTCAAATAAGAAGCCTGATCTTGTAAACTAATGGAAAAATTGGCACCTTGGCTTAAGAAATAATGATGACAACAATAACACCTTTATATTTGTACGTAGCTCTGGAGTTTATAAAAAGCCTTTCACATAGATTTAATTGTATTGTCATAAATTTAAGGAGTTATTATTTTATCTTCATTTTACAGAAGAGGAAACTAAAGTTCAGAGACTTGGACAGATAATGTAATTTAGTTACCGTGCAGGGTTTCTAGCTAGCAAAGCCGTGACTTAACATCAAGTCTTCTGATTTCAAGTCTGGGGCTCTTTATGGTTATACCAAGTCTTAAATCCACAAAAGACAGGGGGGTGAAGTCAATCAGTTAACTAATGGAGGAATTAGATGTTATGGGAGAAGTTAAGGTTGAAGATGGATCTTTTGGATCATGTCTAAAGAGAAGTCGGGGGGAAGCCATGGGAGTTGATGGGAATATTAGTGAAGAGAGATTAGAGAGAGAAAAGTAGCCAGAAAATTCTAATGAATGCTTTAGTTCAATGCTTAAGCAACCAGAGGAGGATCTATAACAGGAGGAAAAACAACAAATGCTCATTCAACAAATATTTATTGAACATCTACCATTTGCAGCCTGGGATAAAGAGTAAGAAAAATAGATAAAAATGGCTTCCGTCAAGAGTCTTATATTCTAGAGACGATAATGAAACAGGCTTAAAGATTTTTAACACTCATTAATGAAGAGGCTGGTTTGAATATTGAGTGCTTATAATTATACATTTATATTTGGTTCTAGGAAGGGTGCTGTGTCTTCACATCATTGTAAAATGAAGTTGCATCTCTTATGTTTGCTGTTATGCTGAATCCAATTTACAGAGATAAAAACCACTCTTGTGTTCTTGATTGGAAAATATGAAAGCAATTTACCTTTGGTGGGTTAATATATAGCCCCTGGTATCTATATTCTGATAAATGTTCGTAGCTTTTTAGTGTTTACAAAAAACCACATCTACCTCTCAGGACGTGTGAAATTTGCCTAGGTGTATTTTTGATGACTTGAAGACCTAGTAATCTTGAAGATGAATTTTTTTTTTACTAGAGGATAATGAATGTGGCTGCTGCACTTCATAGAATGCTGGTTTTTGAACCTGTGTTTTTGTGTTCTTACTGCTTTCCATCTTACCTAGACATATTTTCAGACACAACCAATGATCAGCAAAACTATTTAAATCATCTTCGTGATTAACTGTCTTTATTTATAAAAAATGATTTACTTAGATTCAGAAGATCATCCAGACATTCTATTTTCCCCTCTAATTTTTTTTGAACAAGTTTTGGGTACATTCTCTAAGCTCTTATGAATCAAATTTAAGAAAATATATTCTTTAGAATTACTGAATTTCTAAATTATTCATGTTTATAATTTCAAATGTAAGAAGGCATACATTTGTGTAACAGACACACATATATATACTCACACATACATGTGTTGTGCAGACAGACGTATTCTTATTCCATAATAAAGCTGAGTTTGCAATCAGTATTTTTTGTAAATTAAAATAAATCACACACACACCCCCTATGTACCCATCTGAAATTATGGCTTCAAATAGTAAATGCTATGAAAACCTTAACTGCAGGAGCATTAATGGGAACTCCTATAATGCTGGGAAACTGTCCACTGAATACTGCCTCTCCAGAGAGACTTGCTGACTCCACACCTGCCTCAGTAAATGAAAGCAGAACCTGCGCTTCATTTCATCCCTTCAACCTTAACACTGCTTAGAGTCCTCACTCTTCTCATTTTGATATATCTCTCTTATGAGTGACAAGTACAGACATGAGATAATAAAATGTGTTAAAATAGTCTGCTTGACAGTGTTTTTGCTGATGTATTAATTCATTTCTTTTCACGTGCTATCTCACCATCATGTCTAACCAGATTTTATGAGAGAGCTCACTGAAGTGAAAATCAAGCCAATGAATTGTTTAATATGAACTAATGAAAACCAGATATGAAAGGCTTTAGTGGGGGCGGGCCCCGTGGCTTAGCGGTTAGGTACGCGCGCTCCGCTGCTGGCGGCCCAGGTTCAGATCCCCGGCATACACCGACTCACTGCTTCTCCGGCAATGCTGAGGCCGCGTCCCACATACAGCAACTAGAAGGATGTGCAGCTATGACATACAACTATCTACTGGGGCTTTGGGGGAAAAAAAAAAGGAGGAGGATTGGCAATAGATGTTAGCTCAGAGCCAGTCTTCCTCAGCAAAAGGAGGAGGATTAGCATGGATGTTAGCTCAGGGCTGATCTTCCTCACAAAAAAATAAATAAATAAATAAATAAATAAATAAAGGCTTTAGTAACTGTTTTGGACCTTTAATTGTCAAGTGGGTATAAATTCTGAGCACTACTAAGTAAAGGAAAGGACTGTAATGAAGAAACTGGGATCACTTTGTGATAATTGGTTTAATTAAAGAGTCGTGTAAACAACAGTGTCCTGGATGGAGCCGCTGAAATAGGCAGGGGGAAATGTTTTCTCCAAGGTTGGATACACACTTGAAAAGAGAGAAGAGTGCACTATTATGTTTATGTTTCTTTGCCACAGTTTGAGAAAAAATCATTAGCATGTCATAGCCATTTATACAAAGCTCAATTTGTTCAGAGAAATCCATAAGAATATTTATAATTTTTTGAAATAAAAGCTAGCAAAATATTTCAAAACTCCTGGTGTTTGTTGATGGTATTGATGTGATGAATTTGTGGGTCGCCATGCAATTAACTGTTACAATGTATAAAGAAGCCCTATAAAGAAGCCAGCTATAAATACAGCGTGTAGGTTGTTCCTGGATGTTAAAAAGTTTTTTATTATACTAAAATAGGCATTGTCTATAATAATTGATTCAGAAAAAGGTGACCAGTGGATGTTAAAAAAATAGAGTGAAACGTTTTTAAGTAGTAAAATATTGGCAGGATGCCAAAGTATCATCCATCAGATAATTTACTAAATACAAAGAAAAAGTTACAATTTTAAGATGAAGATATTTGTAGATCAGAGCCTTAAATAAGTAATCAAATTTAGCATCATCACTGATAATGCTTTTTCATATGGTGCAGTAAAGAGTATATAACATCACTCATGTAATATTTGTGCCAAAATACTTAAACTGAATTTAATCATGAGGAAACAAGCAGAGAAATCCAGAATATAGAACACTCTACAAACAACTGGCCTGGATGCTAAAGCAAAAACCAAAACCCCCACGATGTCATAAAAAACAAAACAAAACAAAAGAGAAATTCCAAAATATAGAAGACGACGGCATTGTTCTACTTTAAAAGAGACAGAACACCAAATACATGATTGATTCTTAGACAGGAAAGAAAGAAAAGAGGTAATAAAATACTTCTTTGGGGGAAAATTAAAATGTATACAGTATTTTGGATAGTATTGCATTAACACTGACCTTCTTGGTATGATAATGGTGTATAGTACTGTAGGTGATGGTCTGATTCTCGGACATGTGTGCTGAAGTAGGGTCTAAGTGTCATGCTGTCTGAAACTTTCCGTCAAATGGTTCATCACCTGAAAAAGGAGAAGAGATAAAGCAATGTGGCAAAATGTTTACAGTTTGATTAATATAACTGAATAGTATATGAGTGTTCATTGTACTAATATTTCAACATCTGTAGATTTAATATCTTCAAAATAATAAAGTGAGAAGATCGGCACTGCATATGGCTTTTTTAGTTAGAGATAAGTCCATTTGGGGCCCGCTGAATAGGAACACATTAGCTGAAGAATTTAGATCCCCTTACCACCTAGTGTTATTAAACTCTGGTTTTTGAACAGTCATATACAGATAAATTAGATAATTCAAAGTGCTAATTATTTTCTGAGAAGTCACAACCCAAATTTCTTATGAAATAAAAGACTCAATGACGTCAATTGTTTTTGCTAAATATCGCAACTAGGAATTATATTTAGCTTTCTAAAATTATATAGATGAAAAAATTTCAAAAAGATTAATCAATGTATCTCTGTCATTTAGATCAAGAGAATTTTATCTTTACACATTTCAGAGAATGCTGAAATAAAAAGACCTCAGTCTTAAAAAGACATATTCACATGCATTTTCTTATATAAACATTGAAACAGCCTTGGAAAATGAAGAATTCAGCCATTCAGTTATTTTATTTACATAATTTATTTGACTCATTCTATTCAATAATTTGATTTCCCTTATTGTTGCAAATAGATACATCTAGACGTTTGTCAAAAACTTCACATAAAAATGATGTTGAGAGCATATAATCCCCTTTTTTTCATGGCAAGTCTTTTCAATATAACTGCTCAGTACATTCTTGGAAGTTTTGTGCTTACATGCCCAACGTATGAAACAAGTAGTACTCATGATCATAGAATTGAAAGCACCTGTCAAGCTGTTTCTCAAAATAGTGAAGTGCCTAAGTGTGGAAGTGGCTTTTAATATGAGTTTGATGACATGAACTTTACGCCTTGTTATCTTAGCTCATTATCATATGTGATCTGGGAGAATCCCAGGATACAAGGATGATGTAATGTCAGGAAATAGATTAATATTACGTGTTTAATCAGTAGACCAAATACATTAAACTCAGTCTTTCAAGAGATCCTGAAAAGACATTGACAACAGTCAAACAATTCCTATTAAAAACACCAATCCATTCTATTAAAGAATAAACCCAGGAATAAGATTCTAAACTAACGTCATAAAAAATATTTGCTTCAAATAAACAGCTAACATCATTTTTAACAGAACAACTTTAAAGCCATTCTCAATAAAATCAGAGATATTTAATGACTAACAGTAACAGCACTATTTTTTATCTTTTTTTAGGGATAGGTTTGTAGGATACAATTAGACTTGAAGTAGAAATGAGAGGTACAATTTTGGAAATACGGAGAAAAAATTATCATTATTTACAGAGTATATTAATATATACTTATAAAGCAACAGTGATTTTATTGAAGAAAATAGACACAAAAGGAAAATTCAGTGAAGTATTTGGATCAAGTAAAATAAACGATAGCTTTCTTATTAAAAACATCAACCAATAAGAACATACAAAAAACCAATTCATTCATAATAGTACCAAAAATACAAAATAGTGACAATTAAATTTAACAGTAAATGTGTAGGATATATGTGGTAAAAGTTATAAAACCTTTTTTGCTAAATGAATGAAGATTTGAAAAAAACCAAAAATTTCCAATAACGGGGAAATGGTTAACTAACTTGGTATATCCATTCGGTGAAATGACTTTGAGAGGGTTCAACAACTGCCTTCCCTTCTGAGCTCTGAACCTAGTGAGTAATAACCTAAAAGTGTCATTACATGTAAAAAAAAAAAAATATCACCTTTATAACTGATAAAGCTTAGGTTGACTTTGTGTGAGAGCCAAAATGACTAGATTTAAAATCCCCTTGTCCCCCGTAGAAAGATTGACTGTGGAGGGCAGACCCACTAATTCAGATCATTATTTCTCAGCAGCAGTCTGGGTTGGGAGGTGCTATGGACTGAATGCTCATGTTCACCCCCAAATTCATATGTCGAAGCCTTAATACCTAGTATGGTTGTATTTGGACATAGGTCCTCTAAGGAAGAAATTCGAGTTAAATGAGATCCTAAAGATGGGCACTGATCGATGGGACTAGCATCCTTACAGGAGGAGACTCCAGAGACCAGATAGCCGTGCTCCGCCCCACACCCGCCCTCACGCACAAGGAAGAGGTCATGTGAGCACACAGCGACATGGTTGTGCCACCTCCAAGCCAAGAGAGGCCTCAGAATGAAACCTACCTTGCCAGCACCTTGTTCTTAGACTTCCCAGCCTCCAGAACTGTGAGAAATAAATTTCTGTCTTTTAAGCCACGCAGTCTGTGGTATTTTGTTATGGCAGCCCCAGTGGACTAATACAAGAGAAAAGGAGAAAAAGACCAAAACCTGCTCACTGGATCTTTGATAAATTACCTTTATCAACTTGAGAAGTATGGGCCAAGGGCAGTCACCCACCAACCATGCTCTTAGCAAAGGTTAATCCTTCCACTTGTATGTTAAATACTATCTTCTCATCTACTCTGTGATGTCTCCCTCCAGCATCAACTCACCCCTTTCTACTGTATCTTTACCATCAGCAAATATTCAGAATCTAACTGCCCCTCATCTCTTCCACTGCCAGTATCCTGGTCCATGCACAATCATCTCTCACCTGGCACATTGCTATTGCTTCCTAACTGGCTTCACTTCACCTCTCTTGCACTGTTCAATCCAATCCCATCACAGTGATTCTGTTAGAACTAAGTCAGATCACGCTGTTCATTTATGTAAAACCCTCCAATGCCTTTTTATCTATTTCACGGTAAAAGTTAAAGTTCTTACCGTGACCTGGAAGGCAGATCATCTTAGCCCTGTTAGACCTCTGACCCCATCTCCTACCACCCTCCTTCCTTCTCACTCTTCTTCAGTCACTCTGGCCCACCTCGTTGCTTTTCGAACGTACCAGGAATGTTTCTACTTCAGGACTTTTGCATTTCCTATTTTCTTTGCCTGGAACATTTTTCTCCAAGATATCCCCATAGCACATCCTCTTATTTTTTTTTCTGGCCATTATTCAAATATCAGTTTTATTCATGAGATCTCTCTTGGCTGCTGTTATGGGTTGAATGATGTCCTCCTGAAACAAAGAAAAAGTATGTTGAAGTCCCCTAATCTAATATGACTGGTGTCCTTATAAGAAGATGACCGTGTGAACACGGAGACACAAGGACAGAACACCACGTGATGATGAAGGCAGAGACTGGAGTTAAGCTGCTGCAAGCCAAGGAGGTCTCAAGATGGCCGCAAGCCACCAGAAGCTAGGAAGAGGCAAGGAAGGATTCCCTCGTAGGTTTCAGAGAGAACATGGCCATGGCCCTGCTGACACCTTGATTTCAGACTTCTAGGCTGCAGAACTGTGGGACAATCAGTTTCTGTTGTTTTAAGCCACCCGGTTTGTGGTACTTTGGTACAGCAGCCCTGGGAAACAAATACAGCTGCTCTATCGGAAACTGCAATGCCTGGGATTCCCTGTTCTCTTAACCTGCTTTAATTTTTGCCTTAGCACTTGACGTCATCTAACCTACCATATTTTACTTACTTATTTTGTATATTTTTTGCCTTATTACCCTCAAACCCTACCCGAAATGCCAGCAACCTGAGGCTGGGAGTTTTTCCTGTTTTCTTTGTTACTCTCTCCTCAGCACTTGAAACAGTTCTTGATGTTGTGCAGATCCTCAAACATATCTCTTGACTGAAGCAGTGAAGATATGAATGAGGGAATGAGCCGGGTAATTTCTTCCATCTCCATGGGGAAGAGTAAGCAGTGTTTCAAAATGACGAGTATTTGGGAAAATTGCTCCACTTACTGTATAAAATACTATAATTGGAAAGAAGCATTCCCTTTTATAAAATATTACACAGCAATTAAATGTAATTTTTGAAGAGTTTAAATGACATGAGAAATTCCTACTGTTTAATGAAAAGGGTGTTTTATAAAATAGTTTCTATAATATCATCATAGCTGTAAAAAAAACACTTTTGAGTAAAGAATAGACTAGAAGAAATGTTCTAAATTTCTAATGATGATATTTTTACTTGATGACACTATATATGATTATTTTGTCTTTATTATTCTGAAATTTCTGTACATTATGAAATTTATGTAATTATAATTTTTTTTTCCTGAGAGAGTTTAGCGCTGAGCTAACATCTGTGCCAATCTTCCTCTACTTTATATGTGGGTCACCACCACAGTGTGGTTGACGAGAGGTGTAGATTCTCACCCAGGATCTGAACCCGTGAACGTGGGCCTCCGAAGTGGAATGTGCCGAGCTTAACCACTATGCCACTGGGCTGGCTCCTCTATAATTGTTTTTGTGTGTGTGTGTGTGTGAGGAAGATCAGCCCTGAGCTAACATCTGCCAATCCTCCTCTTTTTTTGCTGAGGGAGACTGGCCCTGGGCTAACATCCATGCTCATCTTCCTGCACTTTCCATGGGATGCCACGACAGCATGTCCTGGCAAGTGGTGCGTCGGTGCGCCCCCGGGATCCGAACCGGCGAACCCCGGGCAGCTGCAGTGGAGCCAGTGCACTTAACTGCTTGCGCCACCGGGCCAGCCCCTATAATTGTTTTTTTAAAAATGCTTATTTACCTCAGTTAGCCTCATGGCTGCCAATGACTTTGCATAATATTAGGAAAGAACCCAAGAGTGAAGCTGTGATAATTCCATGACGAACTTTCAAAACTTTCAAAATATCACAGAACTAAGCCACTAAAGTTGCCACTGCTTCTACCATGTTCAGTGAGTTTAGAAACAGAAGCTTCCACAGACCTGTCTGCTCCAGAGTCTTGCTATCTTCATTCCTCCATTCCTTCAGCCAGAGGATGCTGACATTAGAACAGGGAACCACAACTGATCCAAGAACCTCAAACATCTAGCCACAATCCATGCCAACAAATAGATATGTTATATCCTGCCTCTATCCCTTTGTTAATTTGAATTAAAGTCTCATGAATGTGATCTAACTGGCAGTACCTAAATTATATCCAGATTCCTAACTGCAAGGGAGACTGGGAATATTGTTTTATACTCTACTCTCTAGGTATTAAAAGCTAATTGAAATGCATGGTGATTGCCCATTAGATGAAAAATAATTTCTTGGGGCGGGCCCGTGGCTTAGCGGTTAGGTACGCGTGCTCCGCTGCTGGTGGCCCGGGTTCGGATCCCGGGCGTGCACCGACGCACTGCTTCTCCGGCCGTGCTGAGGCCGCGTCCCACATACAGCAACTAGAAGGATGTTGTATGTATGACATACAACTATCTACTGGGGCTTTGGGGGAAAAAATAAATAAATAAATAAAATTATTTAAAAAAAATAAAAATAATTTCTCATAATGCAGAGAGTATTTATTGTATTCCCATTTCTAACAGATATTCAGGGGGAATGGGATATCCAACATGTGGGGAATTATGAAATAGAAAATAAGACATGGTTAGGAATTACCCTCAAGAATTTAAGAAACTTTCTTCAGCTCTTTGGTTCATGATAAGTGAAGAATGTCTTCCCCGTAGTCAAGATTGTGAAGGAGATCCAAATTGCTTTCAGAGAATACACAGGAGTAGAATTTAATGAAATTGAAGAACAAGCTCTTGTTGACTACTTTCAGTGGTTATGGCCAATTTTTCAAACTTTCAATTTCACTGTATGCAAAATTTTCCTTTCTCTGCTCATGGAGATGGAACTAAGCCACTCACTTAAAAACGTATACATTGGGTTGGACAGGGATTTAATTCAATCATTAGATAGATTTTGAAGAAGAGCTTTCAGGCTATAATACAAAGGGAGTGAAGCCATTAGATTAACAGGAATCAGGCCTATGAAAATTGATTTAGGCCTGCATCATAGATGGAGGGGAAAACCAGGAATGATTGCTGCAGATAGGGTAGATTAGCCTTACAATATGCTACCGATAGAAATGCTAAAGAACCTTTGTAATTTATGAATAAGGGCAGAAAATAGAGATAAACTAAAGTAATCATATTCTACTTCACCTACTGCCTTATCTCATTGGTCCTCAATATTCTTTTGTCTTGATAATGTAACTAGTTGGGAGACTGGCCAAGGATGGGCCACCTCTGGTATGTTCAAAGAAAGTGGAGCACTGGAATTTCATTTAATTTATTTCTGCTTTTGTAATCTTTTTTAATTGAATGTTGATTAGGTCCCCCATGCAGGCTATCAATGTAAAATTTCAGAAAATATTGTAGCTTATGGAAAATAAATTTGACACTAAACAAAAGCTACCTCCACACATCAGTGAGTGGTGGGTTGGTGATATGGAGGAACTGCATTTATTTTAGGAAGATGTCCCATGAAATAAGGAAAGTCTTGGATTTTATTCTAAAAGCTTTATTGAGACTTAATTCACCATTATAGAATGTACAATTAAAAGGTTTTTAGTGTATTCACAGAGTTGTGCAACCATCACCACAATCTAGTTTTAGAACATTTTCAACACCTCAAAAGGAAACCCCGAACCCTTTAGCTATCCCCAACCAATCTTCCTATCCCCCCATGCCAATCCAATTTTTGTCTCTACACATTTGCCTAATGGGGACATTTCATATAAATGGATCCATCCATACATATGTTTTCAAGGTTCATGAATGTTGTGGAGTTTATTGATACTTCATTCTCTTATATTGCCAAATAATAGTCCCTTGTATAGATGTACCAACTTTATGTATCTATTCTTTAGTTGATGGATGTTTGGGTTGTTTCACTTTTTGGCTATTATTAATAATGCCAAACATTCATGTACAGGTTTTTGCATGGAGATATGCTTTCATTTTCCTTGGGAATATACCTAGGTGTGGAATTGCAGTGCTATATAGTAACTCTATGCTTAACATTTTAAGGAACTGCTGGGAAAATTTCCAAAACAGTCACACAACTTTTCATTTCTACCAGAAAGATTTGAAGGGATCAAATTTCTCCATATTTCACTAACACTTGTTATTGTTTGTTTTTAAGAAATTATTACAGCCCTCCTTGTGTATGTGAAAAGGTTTCTCATTGTGTTTTTTTTGTGTGTGTGTGAGGAAGATCAGCCCTGTGCTAGCATCTGCCGATCCTCCTCATTTTTTGCTGAGGAAGACTGGCCTTGGGCTAACATCTGTGCTCATCTTCCTCCACTTTATATGGGATGCCACCACAGCATGGCTTGCCAAGCAGTGCGTTGGTGCGCCCCTGGGATCCGAACTGGCAAACTCCAGGGCACCGCAGCGGAGCGCGAACACTTCACTGCTTGCGCCCCCGGGCCGGCCCCTCTCACTGTGGTTTTGATTTGCATTTCCCTAATAACTAATGGTATTGAACATCTTTCCATGTTCTTACTGGCCATTCTTATATCTTTAGAGAAATGTCTATTCAAAATCCCTATGTTTTTAATTGGGTTATGTGACTTTTTGTTATTCACTTATATTACTTCTTTATATTTCTAGATCTGAGTCCTTATCAGCTACATAATTTGCAAATATTTTCTCCCATTCTGTGGGTCATCTTTTCACTGCCTTGATGGTGTCCTTAGAAGCCTCAAAATTTTAATTTTAATAAAGTCTAGTTTACATATTTTTGTCTGTTGCTTACTCTTGGTATCATATCTAAGAAGACTTTGCCTTGCATAAAGTGACAAAGATTTATGCCTAGTTTTCCAGACTCAATTTTCTTTTTTTTCCTTGTGAGGAAGATCAGCCCTGAACTAACATCCATGCCAATCCTTCTCTGTTTGCTGAGGAAGACTGGCCCTGGGCTAACATCTGTGCCCATCTTCCTGAACTTTACATGGGACATCGCCACAGCATGGCCTGACAAGCGGTGCATTGGTACGTGCCCGAGATCCAAACCTGGGCTGCCAGCAGCTAAGCACGCGCACTTAACTGCTATGCCACAGGGCTGGCCCCCTCAATTTTTTTTTTTTCGGTGAGGAAGTTTGGCCCTGGGCTAACATCTGTTGCCAATCCTCCTCTTTTTGCTTGAGGAAGATTGTCCCTGAGCTAACATCTGTGCCAATCTTCCTCTATTTTGCATGTGGAATGCTGCCACAGCATGGCTTGATGAGTGGTGTGTAGGTCCACGCCTGGGATCCAAACCTGCAAACCCTGGGCTGCAGAACCAGAGTGTGTGAACTTAACCACTATGAACCTGGGCTGGCCCTAGACTCATTTATTTTTACCTCTTACGTGTAGGCGTATGATCCATCGTGAGTTAATTGTTGTGTATGATGTGAGGAAGGGGTCCATCATCATTCTTTTGCATGTAGATATCCAATGGTTCCAGCACCACTTGTTGACAAGACTATTCACCCCACATTGACTTGTTGCCCCTGTCAAAAGACAATTGACCATTGGGGCCGGCCCCGTGGCTTAGTGGTTAAGTGCGTGTGCTCCACTACTGGCGGCCTGGGTTCGGATCCCAGGCGCGCACCGACACACCGCTTGTCCGGCCATGCTGAGGCGGTGTCCCACATACAGCAACTAGAAGGATGTGCAACTATGACATACAACTATCTGCTGGGGCTTTGGGGAAAAAAAGGAGGAGGATTGGCAATAGATGTTAGCTCAGAGCCGGTCTTCCTCAGCAAAAAGAGGAGGATTGGCATGGATGTTAGCTCAGGGCTAATCTTCCTCACACACAAAAAATAAAAACAAAACAAAACAAAAAAACACAATTGACCATTAATGTGAGGATTCATTTCTGAACTTGCAATTCTATTCCATTGATTAGTATGTTTACTCTATGCCAGTTCCTCATTGTCTTGATTACTGTAGCTTTGTAGTAAGTTTTGAAATCAGAAAGTATGAGCTCATCAACTTTTTCAAATTTGTTTCTGCTAGTGTAGATCCCTTGAATTTCCATACGACTTTTAGGACTATTTTTCCAGTTTCTGCAAAAAATCTAGGTAGGATTTTGATAGATATTGTGTTAGGAAGTATTTCTATCTTAACAATATTAAGCCATTTAATTTATAAACATGGGATGACTTTCCATTTATTTAGGTTTTTAATTTCTTCAATCAGCAATTTGTTTTGTTCTCAGTGTGCACCTCTTTTGTTAAATTTATTCCTAAGCATTTTACTATTTTTGATGCTATAGTAAATAGAATTGTTTTTTAATATCATTTTGGATTAATCATGAATAGTGTATAGAAATACAAATGATTGTTGTATATTGATCTTGTTCTTTACAACTTTGTTGAACTTACTAGTTTTAATACTTTTTTTAATGGATTCCTTAAGATTTTCTATATATAGAAGACCATACCAACTGCGAATAGAGATAATTTTACTTCTTCCTTCCAATCTGGATGCCTTTTATTTCTTTTTCTTGCTTAATTGCCCTGGCTGAATCTCCAGTACAATTTGAATAGAAGTGGTGAGAGTGGGCATCCTTGTCATGTTCTCGACCTTATGGGGAAAACATTCAGTCTTTTCATTTACACTGCTTGATGTTAGTTGTAGATTTTAATAGCAAAAAATGAGGAAATTTCCTTCTATCCTCATTTGCTGAGTGTTTTTATCATGAAACAGTGTTAGATTTTGTCAAATAACTGTTCTGCCCCTGTTGAGATAATCAAGTGGATTTTCTCTTTTATTCTTTTTATATAGTGTACTACATTAGTTGGGTTTTGTAGGTTAAAACAACGTTGCGTTTCCGTGGTAAATCCCACTACGTTATGCTGTATAATCCTTCTTATATGTTGCTGGATTTGGTTTGCTAGTATTTTGTTGAGAATTTTTGTATTATATTAATCAGAAATATTGATTTGTAGTTTCCCTTTTTGTGTGTGATGTCTTTGCCTGGTTTTGTATCAGGGTTACAATGAGCTCATGGAACTAGTTGGTAAGTGTTCCCTCTTCTTCTGTTTTTGGAAGGGTTTGTAAAGGATGAGTATTAATTCTTTAAATGATTGGTGCAATTCATCAATGAAGTCATCCTCTGGGACTGGGCTTTTCTTTGTGGGAAATTTTAAAATTACTAATTCAATCTCTTGACCTGTTATAGTTAAATTCATGAATTTGTTTATTTCATCTAAGTAATTTGTTGGCATCCAGTCAGTCATAATATTCCTTCATGATCTCATTTATTTCTGTAATGTCAGTAGTGATGTCCCCTCTTTCATCCTGATTTTAGTAATTTGAGCCTTCTCTGTTTTGTTCTTGGTCAGTCTAGTGAAATGTTTATCATTAAAAAAATTTTTTTCAAAGAATCTTCTTTGATTTTCTTTGGGTTCTCTGTTGTTTTCACTATTCTCTATATCATTAGTTTCTGCTGTCATCTTAATACCTTCCTTCTGTTTGCTTTAGGTTTAGTTTGCTCATCTTTTTCCAATGTATCAAGGAGAAAAGTTAGGTTATTGATTTTAGAGCTTTTTTTAAAAAAAAATATGGGCTTTGACAGCTATAAATTTCACTCTAAGCACTGATTTAGCTACATCCCCCCAATTTTGTTTTGTGTGTTATTTTCCTTCATCCCAAAGTATTTTCTAATTTGCCGTGTGATTTATATTACCTATTCATTATTTAGGAATGTTTTAGTTTCCAACTATATTTGAATTTTCTAAATTTAATTGATTTATTGATTTCTAATTTCATTTCATTGTAGTTGGAGATCATACATTTTATGACTTTAATATCTGTAACCTTACTGAGGTTTGTTTTATGGCCTAGCATATGGTCTCTGCAGAATAATGTTCTTTGTGCACTTGGGAAGAAGGTGTACTCTGCTATTATGGGGTTCTATAGATGTCTGTTAGGTCATCTATTTTAGTGTTGTGCAAGTCTTCTATTTCTTTGTTACTCTTTATATAATTGTTATATGCATTATTGACTATAGGGAACTGAAATCCCTAACTATTATTGTTGAATTTTCTATTTCTACTTTCAATTTTGTCATTTTTTCCTTAAAGTGTTTTGGGGCTCTGTTGTTAGATGCACATATATTTATAATTGTTATTTCTTCCTGATGGATTGATCCTTTATTTTTTTTTTTTTTTGGCTGAGGAAGCTAACACCTGTTGCCAATCTTCCTCTTTTTTCTTGAGGAGGATTCATCCTGAGATAACATCTTCCTCTATTTTGTATGTGGGTCACTGCCACAGCATGGCCGCCGACAAGTAGTGTAGATCCATACCCAGGAACCAAACCCGGGCTGTCAAAGTGGAGCACACCAAACTTAACCACTAGACCACGGGGCCAGCCCCTGGATTGATTCTTTTATCCTTATAAAATGTCCCTCTTTATCTCTAATAACTTATTTTGCCTTACAGTTTATTGTGTCTGTAATTAGTGTAGCCACTCTAACTTTCTTATGATTATTGTTTTCATGATATAATTTTTTGTTTCCAACCTATTTGTAACTTTGAATCTAAAGTGTGTTTCCTATACAGTATGTAGTTGGAACTTGATTTTTTTTATTTTCTGACAATCTCTTTCTTTTGATTGTATTAATTCATTCACATTTAACATTATCATTGATAAAATTAAATTTGTTTACCATTTTCCTTTTTTTCTATATGTCTTTTGTTTCTCTGTTACTACTTTCCTGCTTTGTTTTGCATTAAATATTTTGTAGTGTAGTATTTTAATTCCTTTAATGAATTTTTTTACCTGCACTACTTTGAGTTATTTTCTTAGTGGTTGCTAAAAGGCTTACCACATACATCATAACTTATCAGAATCTACGTTAAGTTTATACTAACTTAATTCCAGTGAGATATGGAAATATTACTCCTATATAGCTCTATTTCCTCTTCTTCTTTTTTGTGTTATTTTTGTTAAATGTATTATATCTATATATGTTACAAATCCCAAAATGCATTGATCTAATTATTTATTTATATAATTGCATGTCTTTTAAACAAGCTGGTAGAGGAAAGGAAAGGAAGTATATATTTAAAGATTTTGTTACATTTACTTTATCATCTACCATTTTTGGTTCTCTTCATTTTCCTGTGGATTCAAGAGACCATCTTGTATCATCTGCTTATTTTAATAAAGTTTGTCCCTACCCATGTTTTTGTGCTACTATTGTCAAATCTATTATATTTCTATATGCTATAGGTCCCAGAATGCATATTGTTTTACACAATTACTTTTACAATCAGTTAAAAGAGGGGCCGCCTGGTGGGGCAGCAGTTAAGTGTGCGTGCTCCGCTGCGGTGGCCCAGGGTTCTCAGGCTCGGATCCCGGGCGCGCACTGACGCACTGCTTGTTAGGCCATGCTGTGGCAGCGTCCCATATAAAGTAGAGGAGGATGGGCGTAGATGTTAGCCCAGGGCCGTTCTTCCTCAAGAAAGAAGGGGAGGATTGGCATTGGATGTTAGCTCAGGGCTAGTCTTCTTCACACACAAAAAATAAAATCAGTTAAAAGAAGTACAGAGAATACGCATTTATATTGTCTTTTATAGTTATATAATTATCTTTACTAGTATGCTTAATTTTTTCATGCAGATTTGTATTACTGTCTGGAATTGCTTGTTTTTAGCCTGCAGTATACTTTTAGCATTTCTTTTAAGGCACGTCTACTAGCAACAAATTTTCTCTATTTTTGTTTGTCTGAGAAAGTCTTCATTTTGTCTTCTGTTTTTCTAGATATAAGATTCTTGATTCAGAAATTTTTTTTTTCCTTCAGCACTTTGAATATGTCATCCTACTGCCTATGACCTTCATTGTTTCTGATGATAAGTCAGCTATTGATGACACTGGATTTCTTTAGGAGGAAATGAATCATTTTTCTCTTGCTGCTTTCAAGATTTTCTCTTTGTCTTTGGCCCTCAACATTTTTACTATAGTGTGTCTGGGTATAGATCAATTTAGGTTTTCCTACTTGGAATTCATTGAGCTTCTTGGATGTGTGGACTGTTTTTCATCAAATTTGGGAAATTTGTAGCAATTATTTCTTTAAATATTTTTCTTCTCCTTTCTCTTTCTCCTTTCCCCCTGGTACTCTCAGTATGCATATGTGAGTATGCGCTTAACGGTGTCCCAAATTTTTTTTTGAAATTCTGTTCATTTTTTCCTTAATTTATTATCCTCTCTGTTTTTCAGATTGCATAATTTCCATTGATTTATCTTCAAGTTCATTGATTTTTTTCAATGTCATTTTTTCAATGTCATTCCTACAGTGAATTTTTCATTTTTGTTATTGTGATTTTAAACTCCGGTATTACCATTTGTTTCTTTTTTTATAATTTCTATCTTTTTATTGATAGTCACTATTTTTTAAGACATTGTCATCGTAAGTTCCATTACTTCTTTAAACATGGATTCCTTTAGTTTTTGAACATATTTATAATAGCTGCTTTGAAGTCTTTGCCTATTAAGTTCACCAACTGAGCCCCTTCAGAGGTAGTTTCTATTGCTTGCTTTTTTCCCACCTGTGTATGAGTCATACTTTGCTATTATTTGCATATTTTGTAATTTTTTGTTGAAAACAGGTTTTTAGATATTGTCCTGTAGCAACTGGATTATTATCATCCTCTTCTTTCAGAGACTTGTTTTTATTGTTCGTTTTCTTTTTATTTGTTCAATGACTTGGTTGGACTGTCTTGGTGAAGTCTTTTTCCCCTGCAGTGTGCAGCCTCTGATGTCATTCCTCAGAAGGCACAGTATTGAGCATGTGCCCAATTTCTTTGAGATGCCACTCGTTTGCAAGACTCTCTTTGATGGTCTCTTTCCCTGATCTCTCTGTTGGGCTGTCTGCCTCTGTTGGTATCACACCCAGCTGTTAGCTTCCACTTATTGACTGATGATGATGACAATGATAACTGATGATGATGACTGAATGTCATCATCATGACTCATACTGACTTCCAGTTGTTCTCTAGTGCCAAGAGAAATAGGGCAGCTTTCATTTATGAGCCTTTATTTCATGGCATATTTATTTATTTTTAAAGCTTATTGGCTGCTCTTTTGAAAATTTAGGCTTCACTGGTGGGAGAATTTCAAAATAAATTGGGGCAATTTTTCTCCTCAGTATAGAAATCTTTCAAGTATACACATTAGAAACTCTACTGGCAGTACCTGGTCTTTTGAGGAACACATTTTAGTCATAGAAGTGCAACTGATAACAGCTGAGGAAACATCATCTTAGCTCTAAGTTACTACAAGCACCACTTGGTCTGCTAGAGAAGTACTCTCTGGAGAAAAATTTGCTATTTTACCTGTATGAAGTACTTAGTGTTTTTATGATATACTGTGCACTCATTCAAGATTAATTTAAAGTAATGATTGCAATGCACCCAATCTCTCTCTCTGTATGACAGAGTTTGAATTTTGTCTTTTTTTCCTCTAAGAATGTTTTATTACCCTATATAATTACCAGTTTTTTGCTGAACTTTTTGTAGTATAGGTAGAAAATAGTACATTAGATATTTTAAGTCCTTCTGCTTAAAAATTATAGAAGATAAACCCTAACCATATGGTATATTGCGTGCATTTTAATATGATCCTCAAGGTACACATAGTTATATTATTCTGACATATACCCTCTAGTTTGTCTGTTACTTTTTTGTTATTATTATATTAACAGTCTTGAAAGTACTCTTGCTCTTTGGTGAGCATTAAATGAGCTAGTTTGAATGTGATAGTAGAAGTTCTTACTAAAAATAGTAGTCATTTGCTTCAAAACATTTTATTTATCAGAAAAATGTTTACTTTTCAAGGAATAAAGTTTATTTCATAAGAAATTATCAAATTATTGAAATTTTACTTCTATCTATGCATAGTAAGTAGCCTGAAGTATCTTGGGATATACTCTGGAGAAAGTATGCTTATGGAACTCTCTATGTCAAATTAGCATTGAGAATTTGTTTAAATATAACAAAGACTCGTGAGATCTTTTAGTGAGATTTTGCTCTTCTTCACACAAAAGCTTTTTCCTGCTTAGGTACAAACATGCACAACAGTATAAATGTATTAAATACTTCCCTATCCTACTGGAAATGAAAATAAAAAAGAATCATTATGATAAATTCAATAATAAACAGAAGACACGTTTATTTTCAGAAAAACTGAATTTATAGATGAATAAGAACCAGCACAATAAATATTTCCTCATAGAGATCTCTTTTTTTTTCCTGTTACAATAAATGCTTCCACAATCTGTCCATTTGCCCAAGTTAGAATTCCAAAAATCATCTTCATTTTTTCCCTTAACTCCACATGTATTCAATCAGTCATTAAATCCAGTGAATTCTGTATTTTTAATACTCTAAAATCTATGTCTTCCTTCTCTACTGTCGCTGTCTTGGTTCAGGTCATTACTGTCTCTCTCCTAGCTTCTTATGCTGATTGTCCCTTCTTGATCTCCCTGCTTCCGGACTTCTCCACATGAATCATTTACCAGAGAGACATTTATAAAACATCAATATCATTTTCTGGCCTTAAAGCAGTCTATGGCTCCCTGCCATCTTCATGATTAACACACAATTCCTTAGCATAGTATGCAAGGCCCTTCATGACCCAGTCTCTACCTTTCCCTCCAGTTTCATCATAGGCCCCTTCTCCACTCTCCATATATTATTATTCAGTCTACAAATTGTTTCCAGCTCTCTGATTTTGCCATGTTTTCTTTTCAAGTCTTCCCCTTCTTCCTTTCCTTCCTCCCACCCTCCTTCTCTCTGTCTCTGCCTCTCTCTCTCCTTTCTTCCTCTCTTGTGAAAATTATATCTTCGCTGCCAATAGTCATCCTTGTTTTCGATCCTCACTTGCCTAATATATTGAAAAGCACCATGCTTATTAAACATTTATTGTCCCCCAACTATGTTTCAGGTATTGAATTAGAACTAGTGATGATAACATTTGCAAAACGTAATCCTAGCCGGGAAGAAGTTCAGAGTCATGTGTTTGAAACACACAGAGAAACCAACAACAATGTGTTGGAGTCATAAAGCCTTCAAAAATGATAAACTCACAGAGGGATATGGTAATTTAGAAGAGTGTCCCATGACTGGGGAGTGAAATTACTCTTTTGGAAATATCACTTTGGGAGTGAGGAGTAAAGTATTTTAGTGAAAATGAGGTGGGATAGCTGCAGGAGAAGTGTCAATTTAGGAACACGGTACTTTTTAATATATTTTACTGTTAGAAAAAAAGAAGTTAGCATTTTTAGAAATAATCCCGAGTTTAAATAGTTGTTGAAAAAAATCACAAAATAAAATATAAATATTTTTATTTTTATAGTATGTAATTAATAATTAACAATTACATCATATAATAATCTTTGACATAAAGCCCCTATAAAGAAAACACACACACATACAAATGTGGAAAACATTATTGAAACAAAAGCAACAAATAGTTACGGAACTTGTGTTTATAGCTGCAGAACTCTGATGAGCTAACTTCAACTACTTTGAAGGTTATCAAAGTTCTCCACCGTTTCTTGTGCAATATTAACCATCGGTGTTAGTATTAAGTACTCATGTGAGCTTTCTTGTGTTTGTTTTCATTTGTTGTTTTAGTGGAAAGTTTGGAGAGATTGTAGAGCTATGGCAACCAAATGCAATTTTAAACTAGTGGGAGTTGATACTATTATCTCATCCTTTTGTTTAACTGCCCCCACAGATCCATGTGTAATCCCATAATGTCACATTTACCAGGTTATAATATAATTAGCATTTTCCTTCTCCACTGGAACTGTGACCTCTTTAGTCTGTCTGTCTTTAGTGTCTGGCCCAGAGACTGGGGTTTACAAGATATCTCAAGGTATTTTTCAATGAATGAATGGAATTCCTAGTTTGCCTGAAATAATGTGATGATTTATGGTATGCTTAAAAACTTTCATTTCACTGTGAAAAACCAAGACAATACACACAGCTATTTGTTCTGTTTTGTTTATTTTGGATGATTAAGGCCTAAGGGAAAGGGACAGGGACGGGTCAGCATCTTAAACATACAAGGCCGCCTATAACTTCCACTGAGCAGGATTGTCTTGTTAAATGATATGTATTCATTTAAAAAAGTAAACAATAAGCCATTTTGGGCATATCAAATTTTCACTAAAGGTCCAAGTTCCCTTATTGGATCAAATAAAATTCTATGATAAGTAATCTGAATCTAGTTAAAAATTGTCAGCCCCTAGGTGCTTCCTCAGCACACTGGTTTATTTGTGAGATTTTGGCTCTTAGATTGATGTTTGATTGTGTTATAGTGAAAATTGTATCATGGAAAGAATTCATTTGTGTTGATGAGCTATTTAGCCATATTCCCACAAGATTTGAAATACTTTGAAAGATAAAAGACAATGTTTTATATTCACTCTTACGATAACCTATAGATTTTATCATGTTGAGATATCTGTTACAAAAAGGTAGTTCCATGACTGTGTCGCCTGCTGTTTCCTAAGCATTCGGAAAACATAACCCTGTGATTGATTGGTAACTGTGTTACAGGTTGAATCATGTGCTTCTCTCCAAGCCCCCCAAAATATATTGGAATCCTAACACCCAGTACCTCAGAATGTGACCTTATTTGGAATAGGATCTTTCCAGAGGTAATCGAGTCAATACGAGGTCATTAGGGTGGGCTCTAATCCAATATAAAAATGGGATTGATGTCCTTATAAAAATGGGAAATTTGGACACAGACATTCACACAAGGAGAATGTCATGTGAAGATGAAGACAGAGATCGATTGGGTGTTGCATCTACAAGTCAAGGAAGACCAAAGATTGTCAGCAAACCACCAGAAGCTAGGAGGGAGGCAAGAAACAGATTTTCCCTCACAGCCTTCAGAAGGAACCAACTCTGCCAACACCTTATCTCAGACTTCTAGACTCCAGAACTTTGAGACAATGAATTTCTGTTATTTAAGCCACATAGTTTGTGACACTTTGTTACAGCAGCTCTTGGAAACTAATAAAAAATGTATCCAAATAATGAATCGCATATATCATTTGTTATATGAGGGGGTCTGCACTAGTTCAGATCCTCCAAGAAACAGACACCAAGAAGGGATTAAATGTGAAGGTTTTTTAGTAAGAGACATGCCTGTATGAAGGAAAAGAGGGAGGGAACCAGGTAAGGATGGGCAGCTGGGTAAGGCCTGGAGAGCCATCAGATCACCATGCAAGTCTGACATGGGTGAAAGGAAGGTGGAGAAGATGGTGGGCGGACATACCCTAGATTGCCCTACAGTCTAAGGAAGGTTCAGTTTGGCAAAGCCATTGTGGCATCTTCAAGTCAAAGTCAGTTCTCAGGCACGTCTCAGGGTTTCCAGGAACAGGTCGGCCTTACTATCCCTGCCATACTCATTCCCTGACTGTGAGCAGCTGGGGGAGGCAGGTCCTCTGCTCAAATGAGGTGATAGATTTCCAAATGCAGTCTAGGATCCTTGGTTAATTCCACTCTCTGAAGGAGGAGGTCTGTGAGGCACATTCTCATGGCCCGCAAGTGACTTCTGCTCAAATGACTGAAGAGCTGATACAGAATTCAATCTTTGAAAGAAAATAAACCAAATGTAAATATCTGTATAAGAATAGAAAAAATTCAGGCATCTAGAGTATAGTTAGGGTAGACTAGGCTGTGAAAATAAATCAACCCTGACATGTGAAGGCTTAACACAGTAGCAGTTTTTGTTGCTCACAGGCAGTTTAGTGATAGGAAACTTGGGAGTGGGGCGAGGATATTGCTGTTCTCTGCTCCACATGGACAATGAGAGACACAAGTAACAGTAACTCTGCTGTCTTTAATATGTGGCTTCCAAGTTTGCCCTGAGGTGGGGGCTCTGGTCACCACCCCAGTCAGCTGGAAGAGAAAAACTATAGTGAGATATATATGGAGGATTTTTATGGACAAGACCTTGAAATGGCACGTTTGTTCCACTCATTTCCATTTGCTAAAACTCAGTCACTTGGCCTGACCCAATTGCAAAGTAGGCTGGCCAATATACTTGAGCTGCGTGCTCAGGAAAAGAGGAGAACGGATCCTGGTGTACATCTGGCCATCTCTACCACACTTGGAAATGATCAAGGATCAGAATTTGTGGCCTTAAGTAAAAAAAACTCCAAAGACTGACTGAAATTCTCAGTTTTTATCTAGCTGTTTGGCATTATGAAAATACAGAAAATAGTCGTTAGCTAATGCTTTTAGGATTAAAGGTACCTACTATATTTGGATACACATTACTATAGCATAAGTAAAGTAAATAAATTAAGCATATACTAAGGGGATTATTATGGTTCCATGTTTCATAACTGAATAATTTCCCCCTAGATTTTACAAATAGAAAAATGCAATTAAGTATTCTAGAAATAGAATTACAGATGGTCCAAATGAAAATGTACGGAGGTGGATAAATCCGACATGTTGAATCAGTCCTATAAATAAATTCTTGATTTTTTTTTTTTTAACAGATCTTTAAGAGCATATTTTCAGGCTCATCTTTTTTTGGATTATCTGTTTTCTCAGTGTATATGCATTCATAAGCTTGTAATAAGAAAGTTCTAGCAGACTAAAGGAGTACAAACTATATTTTTAGTAGCAAAACAGTAAAAAAATAATTAAAAATAAATGAAGACTAATTATCAGTAATACTAATATCTGTAGAGAAACAATATTAATCAAATGTGGACAAGTCTCGAAGTTCACAGTGTCTTACTATCGACTTCTCCCTAGTTCCCACTCCATCCGTGCCCTACTGTGCACAATGAGTATTCTGCCACCTGTAGACAGCACCACCTTTCCCCAGACAGCTCTGAAACCTGGCCTGAAATAAAGCCTAACAATTATCAGTGTGGCCTATATTGTCAGGTGGACCTAGACTGGAAGGCCAATTATACTACTAATTAGATGTAAGACCTTGGGAAATTTGCAAGTTTCTCAAATTCTTTAAACCTCAATTTCTTTATGGATAAGATGGGAATGAGGGGCCTGCCTGGTGGCATAGTGGTTAAGTTTGTGTGCTCCACTTTGGTGGCCGAGGGTTTGTGGGTTTGGATCCTGGGCACGGACCTACGCACCGTTCATCAAGCTATGCTGTGGCGGCCTCCGACATAAAGTAGAGGAAGATGGGCGCTGATGTTAGCCCAGGGCCAATCTTCCTCAGCAAAAAGAGAAGGATTGGCAATGGATTTTAGCTCACGGCTAATCTTCCTCATAAAAAATAAAAACATAAAATAAAATGGGAATGACAATACCACCTCATAAAGTTGCTGTAAGGAATAAATGAGATAAGCGACGCATTGTGGTTACCACAAACCTGGCATATGGTTACTGTTCAATCATGTTGTAAATTATTACTATTATTATTAATGATATATATATATATTTTATATATGCATATATTATGTATATATGTACAATTTTAAACTTTCTACTCCACTAGTTATTGGCATCCAGAAAACAGTTCTCTGTTTAGGCTGAAATGTTGGAAAATTTAATCGACCACTTAGTGTTTCATCTACATTATCAAATGCAGGTCCCTAAATAACTCTGTAAGAGATTGACCCTCTATTTAGTTTTGGAGGAGGCTTAGATTTCACAGAGGCCTCCTAGATTTTTGTCCTATGACCCCTGAAAGCCAGCTGGTGCCTGCTCCAGCTTCATTTTTGTGAGTCTGTTTCTGGAAGCCAGACTGAGGCCATGAACTTCTCCTCCTTGTTTTACCACTGGTTACAACACTCAACCCTACTCCCTCCTGTCAGACCAAAGTTGCCTCTCACCAAGGGCTGCCAACAGACTGGAGTTACCAAGGCCCCATTTTTGAAACTGCTCTTTCATTGAAGATTCTTCCCAGGTTGCTTGCTCTGCCCTTGGAGTTTGCTGAGTCATTACCCTCCTGTCTTCCACACAGCTTGGTCACCCTTCACAATAATTTAAAAGTAAATTATTTATATCTGTTTTAAGTGATATTATTGTATTATCATGATCATTATTTTTTCTGGGGTAATTTCTTTTTATGTTTCGTTTTTAAAAATCTATGTATCAGATTTAGTGACATCTCATCTATAAGATTAAATCTATAGGATAAATGGTCATAAATTCATGCCTTTGTTTACCCCATGTTCCAATGGTTACAGTAAACAGTGAGATTATATTCTATCTTTGATATAATTTTGATGAAAAGTTTGAGTTGGAAAAACAAAAATGACATGTAATTTTCCTTTTCATTCCCCCTCAAATGTGATATATATATTTTAAAATAAGAACACATTTGTCCTTTTATGTAGTATATTTATTTTAATATCAATCCACCTTAAAACTGCTCACATTTTGAGGAAAAAGAAATGCTGCCTCAGGCAAATACTTTTCTTTTTGCATCATATGAGTATTAATTCTTTCATCTGATCATTCATTTTTTTCATTTCTACCATGTGCCAGGATATTATATTAGGTGTTGGTTTTTTCAATAAAGATGACAGAAATTATCCATATTTTTAGAGAGCATATACTCTAGAAGTCTGTGAGGCTAAAATGGCTATCTGTTAAGTAGAGCATATTTCATTTGTGAGATCATTCATTCTTTCGTTAAGTAATTATTGAGCATCTATCTATGCTATATGCACTATTTCCTAGGTTGGTGGAATATAGCAGCCAATAAGGAAACCAGTTATTACCATTTTTTGAACCCATACTAGACAAAATCCAATTTTTCCCTTGTGTGCAATGGAATTCAGAATACACAGAACTTTTAATTATCTAGAAATAGGGCATTGGAGAGATGGGAGCAGGATTGAGTCTTCCACTGATTCTTTTGCTACTGCATGGCTCTCCTCCCTCCCTATCATCACCATTCTCCTACGTTTTGGGATTTATTATGAAAATAACAAAATCAGGTCAGGTTCTGTTCCCAGCTCAGTTTCTCTCTAGCCATTTTGGTATACTGGAGCAGTGAACTCTACAAAGCAGATGCCAGGTTCTTCTTCTTCTGGAAATGATGTACTACCACACCAAAAATTCGAATGGCAAGGAAGTCCTGTTTGCGTCGGGAAAACCTGAATTGTCACTTATGAACATATGAGTGGACTTCTTTCTAAGCATTAAGAAAAGAAAAATTTCCTGACTATTACATAATCCTAGGTGACTCATTATACTTAAGCAAATGGGAACACTAATCTCAAAGAATAATAATTGTTGAGGGCGTCAAGAAATTGGGATCCAGATGCTCATCAGACAGGCTTGGTCTTGATTGTTTTAAAAGGATCAATGCAGAATCATGCAAATGGAGAATGCTGTATTGTTAGAATGATGTCAAGAACTAAAAGACAAAGCTCCAAATCTTTAAAAATTTCCCTTTACTACTGGAAGATTTTGTCCATATAATTCCAAAGCTATTGAAGTTTATATTTTAGCTACCTAACGAATAACTTAGATTCTAAACTTACTACATTCCATTTGACTGTTGATTTTTTGTAAAGTTCACATTGGAGAAAACCAGCAAGAACAAAGTTCTGATATTCACTAATTTTTTGATTTGGGTGAATTTTACCCTTGGAAAAATACGGCAATATTTTTAATAAATTTAAACATTAGTGATATCACATAATAAATTCTGACACAGGAATACTATATTATTTTTCCAAATCTAGTCTCACATGCAAGTTAAGTGCATTTATGTGCATTTCTTTTTTTTTTTTTTTTGTGAGGAAGACTAGCCCTGAGCTAACATCCGATGCCAATCCCCCTCGTTTTTGCTGAGGAAGACTGGCCCTGGGCTAACATCTGTGCCCATCGTCCTCCACTTTATATGGGACGCCGCCACAGCATGGCCTAACAAGCAGTGCGTAGGTGCACGCCCAGGATCTGAACCTGTGAACCCCGGGCCTCCGCAGCGGAGCGTGTGCACTTAACTGCTTGTGCCACCAGGCCGGCCCCCCTTGTGCATTTCTATACCAATGATAAGATTATTGCGTGTATATATATTTTGATTCAATTTGACTGCAAATTAGTGCAGAATTCTAATGACATAAAGAATAGTATAGGATCTCTCCCAAACTTTTCCTTTTTTTCTTCTTTTTAGAACTGGCAAACAACTGTTCTCATGTATTATAACTGTTCTCTAATTATTTATGGTTGTTAAAAAGATATAAGATTAAATAAGGGTAAGCTTTGGTTCATCCTTTTTAATTTATAAAAAGTTAGAACTCGTTCGGGGCAAGATGAAAGAATACCACAGCTGACACTTATCACAGATACAGGTATGGAGTGCCAGTGTCATTGCGTCTCTGTTAATGATTTCACCTCTTGCACTGTGTTCCTACCAAAAGAAACATAGCTTTCAGCTTGAAGTATGTGAAGGAGGAAGAAAAGGAACAATTCAGCCTAAACCCTCTAACGTTGTGCTTAGCCCTGAGCAGAGAAATGGCCCATTAGCTCCTGCAGTGGCTGCTCTCTAGACTAGACCTGCAGCGGGGCTTATCTGACTCCTTGCCTCTAGGCATCCTTTTCTTCACCTCAGGATGAACTGTTACTACTGTTTTTAAGACTTTTTAAGGAAAAGTTACAAAAAAGGACCATTTGCTTCCTTTTATAATTGCTTAAAGAGGAACAAATGGAAGACAACAAAACTCTTGAAGGGAGTGACTTAAATTAGCTAAGCAGGACAGACCTCAGTGATGTTCATGAAAATAGACAAGGAAAGGGATTCAATCTCCCTTTAAATTCAGCAGGGTAAAAAAAAACACCCTACGCATGAAATGTTTCTCTGGAAATGTTAATTTCAAGAAAAATATTTCTTCCCTGGGCTATTAAGTTTCAAGTAATAAAGTGAGTTAAGAAAGAGAAATTCATAATATATGCGTAAATATACACGCATATTAATATATGTCATATAGATATAGATACATATGTTATCCATTCACACTGGTACACAGTCTCATACGTCCCTGGATTCATCACGATTTTCTCTGTTTCATTATTGCGCCACGCTGAAGTCGCAGTAGCTACAGCCTCAGAGATGGTAGTTGTCAGCCAATATATTCCCTTGTTGAAGACAAGTTGTTCTCCATAGTGTGTTTTTCAGTCTTTTGCCCACTTCATGTTTAAGTCACTCTGCCACAGGAAATTTGAGGATTTCCCTTGATAAAGTGTCCCATAGGCTGACACATTAGTATACAGAGATGGTGCGAGATTCTCAATCTAAATTTTCTTTTACTCAATTTTATGTTGATGTTTCCAGTCTTGCGTTACTTTTACTACCTTAAAATCATTTTTAAAGATGATCATTACCTTCATATTTATTAAGAGAGACTGCAATTATAAGAGCATCCTAGTTGATCATGATTTTGCTTGTTATACCTACCAAGTTGTTTGCATTATTTCATTTTAAAACACCGTGCTTGCCCCTTAGTCATGCTTTGTGATTTGGGTAAACTGTTCTCATTACTATGAACAACAAACACTTTGTTCTCGTTGCACTTTAAAAGTGAGCCTTCTTTTGGAAATCTGTCGGCTCTTGACATTCAGAAATCCCTGTACAGTGCAGTGGTTGTGGATTCCGAGGAGGCAGGGGCTAAGTCCTGTTCAGATCTTGAACCCTTCCTGTGGCAAGTGTGTAGACGAGGTACTTAGTGAGACAGTTACTGAATGAAATCCAAACCTTGTCCTCTTGGGTTGAGATTTTATTGAAGATATAGCATTTGCTATCAGAATTTTAAAGATCAAACCTATTCTTTCCTGAAAAACTGGCCTTTCTGTTATATTCCATTACATTGTCTCCCATTTCAGGTATTATTTCATTGCTGGCTGTATTGGATGTTACCTTTATAATTTCTATTTATATTCACATTTCAGCATTCTTCCTTCCTACATTGATGCTCATTGAAAGGTTTTGGGATAGTCTTCAGCAGTGCAATTAAAAAGGGGAACCAAGGATAAAATTGTGGGTCATAAAAAAATTAAAAATAGAGCATCCTGGGAAACAGAAATAGGCGGAACCAGTACAATCATCTGGGTTAGTTTTCTAGATTTTTTCCCTTCTCAGTTCTTAAGTCCTGAATTAAATTGAGATTAGATACTTAGTTGAACTACATATTATACTAAAATTTGATGTAAAATGGAATGAGGCCTATACAATTCTCAGAAAATACCTCTGTTTGCAACTGAATGTATTATCCTGCTGAATTAGCTGAAGTTAGAGTTTTTTTGTGTGTGTGTGAGGAAGATCAGCCCTGTGCTAACATCTGCCAATCCTCCTGATTTTTTTTTTGCTGAGGAAGACTGGCCCTGGGCTAACATCCGTGCCCATCTTCCTCCACTTTATATGGGACTCTGCCACAGCGTGGCTTGCCAAGTGGTGCGTCGGTGCATGCCCGGGGTCTGAACCGGCGAACCCCGGGCCGCCGCAGCAGAGCACTTAACCACTTGCACCACTGGGCCGGCCCCTAGAGATTTTTTATAGTATGATTTTCTTGACCATTCTAGGGGATCTCTTCAGCTTCTAGATATTCAAAACTTGCGGCATCTCTCTGGGCATAGTTACAAGTTCTTTGTGGATATTGACACAGGCACTGTATTACCATTAGGGCCATCACAAGACATTAATAATAAATTTCTGTTACAACTTTCTTGTCTCATTGGTTGAATCTAAAGCTTTTGGGCCCACAGAACTTACAACATCTCAGGCAATGTCTTTCACAAGGTCTTTGTGGATACTGACATGGCAATATGTTACCAGCAGCTGTGGTGACACTAAATAATATATATACATGGGAATCTTGGCTCCTCCTCATTCACTTTGCATGACTCCTTTAGATTCTTCACAATTCTACCACAGGACCAAGCCCTTTCAACATCTTTCAAAAAATATTGTTTTACTAAATATTTCATGATTTTCGTAGTGTTAACCAAAACTGTGTGAGGTTGCTGGAGGGACAACATAATGCAGTACACAGAATTCCACTCAAAGATTTCCACTTAACGTTGTTTGTTTTTGATCATGCCAAGAGGTTTCTGTTCCCCAAACAGCACCAAGTCTTTAAGTCTCAACTCCTTTTCTTGTAGGCTTTCCCCAGGATTTCAAATGCTTCTTTCTCTCTTTCATACAGGACAACATTTTGACCACTTTTTACCACGTGAATAAACCCTTGGGATGGTACCCTTCTACCCTAAGTGTTTAATTTTGTGTTTTTCTTCAAGAAACTATTCCCAGAAAGGAATTTTGTAAATTATATATTCTCAGTAGGACTAAACATAAAGTAAGTAAAATTGGAGGTAAGAGTGAAATTCAATTTAACAAAGATTTGATATGATACCATGCCAGGTACTGAAAGAAACTACGGTTAAAGGAGAATGATTCCCACCTAGTTATCTATTGCTGCACAAAAAATTACCCCAGGGCTGGCCCCTGTGGCGTAGCAGTTAAGTGCGTGAGCCCCACTGCTGGTGGCCCGGGGTTCGGATCCCTGGCGCACACCGAGGCACCGCTTGTCAGGCCATGCTGTGGCGGCATCCCGTATAAAGTGCAGGAAGATAGGCACAGATGTTAGCCCAGGGCCAGTCTTCCTCAGCAAAAAGAGGAGGATTGGCATGGATATTAGCTCAGGGCTAATCTTCCTCACAAACACACAAAAAAATACCCCAAAACTTAGTGGCTTAAAACAACACTTATTATCTCACAGTTTCTGTTTCAGGAATGTAGATATGGGGTAGCTGTGTTCTCTCACTCAGGATCTCTGACAAGGCTACAATCAAGGTGTTGGCCAAGTTCACAGTTATCTCAAGGTTCAGCTAGGGCAGGATATGCTTCCAAGCTCACTAGTGCTTCTTGGTGGGATTCTGTTCCTTGTAGGCTATTGGACTGAAGACCTCAATCTCCCTACTGACCACTGGCCAGAGGCCACTCTCTCAGTTCATTTCTAAATGAGGCTCTCCATAGGGCAGCTCACAATATGACAGCTGACTTCATCAAAGTGAACAAACAAAGACAGAGAGGGCCATTAGGAAGTCACAGTCTTTTATAACCTACTCTTGAAAATGACATCCCTTCATTTTTGCCATTTTCCACCTGTTAGAAGCAAATTCCTAGACCCAGCCCACACTCAAAAGGAGGGGATTACACAAGAGCATGAATACCAGGAGGCGGGGGTTATTGGGTGCCATCATAGAAGGCTGTCTACCACATTCAGCTGTACCCAGGATTGAGAAAATGATAGCCAGAAATCTGATATAAATATAAATCACTATTTATAACAATTAATGAATTTAGCCCATCATCTTCCCTTTGGCATGCAGTATCTGCTGAAGATAGAGTATTGCTATTGCAATGGATGCCCAGGTCACCACTGTTCTCCCCAAATTGAGGACTAAAGTTCTCATTTCTCCAGCTACTGGAAGTGTTGGTGGCTGACACCTCTCAACTGTGTCATTCGTGGAAATTGGCTTCAGTTGAAGACAGCTGCATTGTCAAAGGTCACTTCCCCTTCCCGGGGATAACCTACATCTAACGACTGAGCAGTATTTAGTTTTAAAGGCCGAGCTTCCTTGCTTCAGTGATGGACAGCTCTGCAGGCCCACACCAGCTGCAGGGCTGCTTTCAGGGTTAGCTGACGTGGTCACTGTAACTGAATAGCATGTCAACTCCTCTCTACTCCATCTGGCTTATTTCAGTGCCTTACAAGTGGTGACCCCTGAAGCCCTCCCCAATCAACTTTCTGCATTCAAATCTGTGACTTGCAGTCTATTACCCAGGAAACCCATCCTGCAACTTTTAACTTTTTCTTTCTGTGTAAGGCGAAAACAGCTAACATATAAATACTGAAATGTTAACATGGAATCTGTAGAGATCTTCTGTATTTACAGACCTCTTGAAAGGGATGTTGAAATGCATCTCTAAGAATCTCAAGACGAGATATCAGAAATTTGTACTGTGGGCTCATAAAATTTAAGTAGAGTTTAAGATCATGCCCTTCATTTTCACCAATAATTGATATAACACATAGCCATTTCATTTACCACAAAAGCTGTTATTATAGATCTAGTTCATTATACTCTTTCTGTCCTTTATAAATAAAACTTGGGTTGCAAAGTCTTCATCCATGATTATAAGGATTATTTACCCAGGTGAATAAGTTTATTTCCTGTTATGTACTAATTTGCTTCACACTTCTAATCTAGACCATGGGGCAAATTTTTAGTTGTCTATGGGAAATCATCAGTAAAAA
The DNA here is from genome assembly GCF_057802395.1 of Ceratotherium simum simum. Classification (NCBI taxonomy): domain Eukaryota; kingdom Metazoa; phylum Chordata; class Mammalia; order Perissodactyla; family Rhinocerotidae; genus Ceratotherium; species Ceratotherium simum. Next base: position 79,179,551 of record NC_141907.1, read on the forward strand.
CAAACAGAAAACACAAGATGCCAAAACCCTTAACACTAAATATGGAGATTGTTTGGAAGTAAAGTTATGGTTATCACATTATATATCAATCACAATAATCCTCAAAATATGGTTACAATATACCATAACTTCCCTACTTCATTAACATGGAATTCACACTAATCTTAGTGCAATGTGGCAATTAAGACAAAGAGAGATGGAAGAGAGTCTAGGAAGTGTCGTCAAGCAAATTGACAGGAAATGCAGAAGAATTAGACGTAAAACATGATAACCATTGGAATTTACACATTTATTACGATTTTCCCCTAGACTTCTTGCTCTCTGATCCATTCTTCACTCTTCAGCTGCTTTTGCTCTGATCTGGGTGGAGGAGGGCCGACCTCTGAAGTTTGTGTCTTGCAGTCTCCTGTGTCAGCTGCCTTGCAGGCAGAGATTGGAGGAGGCCGAGAAGAAGCGGGAAATGATACACCTTTCCCTCTCCCTCCGCACCGCGTGGTGTCTTCAGCGGCAGCTGCTTCTCCTCTGTGCCTCCAGCTCCTGTCTGCCTTTCCTATGGGCTGAGCCCAGGTAGCACGCCAGCCTCCTCAGTCCTGCCAGCCAAGCTGTGATAGCTGCTCTCTGCTGTTGTTAATCTTTGATTTGCTCCACCACTCCTTTTGGCTTTTCAGCCCTTTTCTATTACCTGGGCAGTAAAGTCTCTGCTTTATGTTCATCTGGTTTAAATACATAGAATGTTTTATGGTTGTACTGGATGGCCACAACTACCTGAAGTATACTGTTCATTGCAACAAAAAGTCCCAAATATAAATGGCCTTAACACTACTACAGAAAAACATTAGTTCTCATAATAACCTAATGTGATACTATTATCCACATTTTACAGAAAAGAAAGGTAGGCTCAGCAAGGATAGGTAATTTGCTTATGATCACGTATCCAATGCATAGCTCACATGAGGAGTGTGGCCTCTTAAGTCAGACAACGTGGCTTTGAGTCCTGACTCCACCTCTTATTAGACAGGCAAATTACTTAACCAATCTGTGCTTAGTTTTCTCATCTATAGGATATGGATATTAGTCATATCTACTTCAGAAAGTGTTGTGAAGATTAAATAAATTAATAAATATTAAAGTTGCTAAAACAGTTACTGACACGTAGAACGTGCTCCATAAAATCTAGCTATTATTATTAGCCATGTGGCTTCAGTATTGTTTTTAATTACTTGTAAAACACAAAATAAGTTACAGTGATTGCCCTGGGGTTTATGGCTCACTGTGTGAGTTTTGAAAAGAAACATTTACAAGTGTATGACGTGACATCATATTGAGCAATAGATTCTAATTTGGCTAAAAATCTAGTTCTTTACCCCTGATTATCAAAACAGCTTAGAAAAGCAAGATTGATTTCTTTTGTGGAATAGTCAAGAATTCCACAACCGTCTAAGGCACCAAATGATCGCAAACCATCATCCTGCAATTAAAATGGCCAAAGCTGACCTGCTCTTTATTAAACATTAATCTTTGGCTTCTTCTGAATGCACCAGTGAGTTCAAGGTCTGGATATGTATGACTCATGCTAGCTCTGTGCCATTAAGCTGCTTTAAGGAGAAAACTATTCTTCATTGCATTGAGCCTGACACTTGAGATTCTTTTTATAATTTGAAAATTGGCAGTTCAGAGTATATTTAAATGAAAAATGTTAGCATTTGCAATCATCAGTTAGCTGATAGAAACAATGTCTTCACCATTGAAATAACTGTACAGAAAACACTGTGGCCCGAAACCACCATGGACGTATATTAATAATTTATATATAATATTATTAACACATATTATTTTTATAATATTTTTTATACTCAGCATTTATACTTGGAAACATTATCGAGAGTATGAAAATTACATGAATAAGTTAAATTATGCTATTTGTTTGCAATCATGTGAAGGAAAAGGCAAGCGAATGCATATATTATAAACAAGAATTTTCTGCTAATTACCATTACAATTTTGCATTTTATAACATTTTTGAAGCATGACTCAATATCTAAACAATACAAAGTTAAATAATTAATCTGAGTAGCTGGGTTGAAATAATTAATCTGAGTAGATGGACACATAATTTGTACCAAATATTTTAGTTTTTGTTATTTACTTTAATATTCATTATGTTTTATTATCTGCAAAAAAGTATACTTTCTATAGGAATTTTCCCCAATTTCTTTCACTTTATATCTTTTACATGACTACCAAAGCTACATGTGGAAATCCTAGTTATTTTGCCTGTTGAATGAATATTTAGGAGATTTTGAAATTAATTTGGTAACTGGGTTGCATATCACCATTGGATATCAATTTTAAACTTGTGGGTGTACATATGACTTTCTTTGCATCATAATACTGTATTTTCTTAGTTGAATTTCACATGTAAATGGATGGATATAGTATTTTTCTTCTGTTACTTTTTCAAATGACTAAAATTACACTAAAAAAATCCTGAACCGGAATTATCGTCCTTTATATGTTTTTCTCAAGTAGTTGTGGGAGAACAGAACTGTTGATTAATGTCATTTCAAATCATGAAGTTTCTTTATTAGTGGTAATCTGTAATAAAAATGTGTAGTATCTAGTCTTTATGATGCAGATAGCCAAAGGGATATCCAAATTCACTGTCAATTTTGAATTAAATCTTGGTTTTTAAGTCAGGGTCTTTGAAAGGAAATATAATGCATGTTTAACCTTCATGTAGTCCAGGCTTTGAAACTAAATGTACAAGCAAACACGATTTATAATGGAGTAGAAAGATGGAGGCTAAGTTTACACGAAGTATTTCTAAGGATGAACTTTATGAGGACAGGAAGGGTTGAAGGAAACATTTTAAAACACATCATTTTTGTCTTTTTGGGTAAATACCCGGAGGTGAAATTGATGGATTATATGGTAGTTCTATTCTTAATTTTTTGAGGAACCTCCATACTGTGGTTTTCCATAGTGGCTGCACCAGTTTACTTTCCCACCAACATTGTATGAGGGTTCCCTTTTCTCCACATCCGCACCAATACTTACTATTTCTTGTCTTTTTTGTAATAACCATTGTAACAAGTGTGAGGTGATATCTCACTGTGGTTTTGAATTGCATTTCCTTGATGATTAGTGATGTTGAGCGTGTTTTCATGTGCCTGTTGGCCATCTGTATGTCATCTTCAGAAAAGTGTCTGTTCAGATCCTCTGCCCATTTTTTAATTGGAGTGTTTGTCTTTTTGGCTATTGAGTTGTATGAGTCCTTTATATATTTTGGATATTAACCTTTTATTGGATATATTATTTGCAAATATTTTCTCCCATTTAGTGTGTTACCTTTTCAGTTTGTTGATGGTTTTCTTTGCTGTGCAGAAGTTTTTTAGTTTGATGTAGTCCCACTTGTTTATTTTTGCTTTTGTTATTTTTGCTTTTGGTGTCAAATCCAAAAAATCATTGCCAAGACCAAAGTCAAGGAGCTTACCCCCTATGTTTTCTTCTAGGAGTTTTATGATTTCAGTCTTACATTCAAGTCTTTATTCTACATTGAGTTAATTTTTGTAGATGGTGTAAGATAGAGGTCTAGTTTCATTCTTTTGCATGTGGCCCAATACCATTTAATGAAGTGATTGTTCTTTCCCTATTGTATATTCTTGCCTCTTTTGTTGTAAATTAATTGACCATATATGCCTGTGTTTATTTCTGGGCTCTAATTTGAAAAGATATGTGCACCTGTATGTTCATTGCAATATTATTTACAATAGCCAAGATAGGGAAACAACCTAAGTGTCATCGATGGATGAGTGGATAAAGAAGATGTGAGATATATATATATATAATTGAATACTACTCAGCCATTAAAAAGAATGAAATCTTGCCATTTGCAATAACATGAATGGATCTTGAGGGTATTATGCTAAGTGAAATAAATCAGACAGAGAAGGAAAAACACCGTATAATTTCATTTATATGTAGAATCTAAAAAACAAAACAAACAAATGAAACAAAACTTATAGATACAGAGAACAGATTGGTGGTTGCCAGAGGGAAGAGAGGTTAGGGGATAGGCAAAATGGGTGAAGGGGTCAAGAGGTACAACTTTCCAGTTATAAAATAGTTAAACATAGGCATGTAATGTACAGCATGGTGAATATAGTTAATAATACTGTATTGCATATTTGAAGGTTGCTAAGAGAGTAAATCTTAAAAGTTCTTATCACAAGAAAAAAATTTGTAACTTTATATGGTGACAGATGGTAACTAGACTTATTCTGGCAATCATTTCACAGTATATACAAATATCAAATCATTATGTTGTATACCTGAAACTAATATAGTGTTATGTGTCAATTATACCTCAATAAAAAAATAAAAAAACTCATCATTTTCTTCAAAATTTGAAATTTAGAAAGGAAAGAACTATTCTTCAATAATTCAAAAGAAAACATGTCTTTTGTGCAAATATTTTCATTCATCGCATACATGGGTTAACATAATTAATGACAGATTAACTGCAATGAGTGTAACATTACGACAAACCTGAATACATTATGTGAGATAAACCACAGACACTACCTTACTGTTCTTCTTATACCAATCATACCATTTGAAGAGGTCACCCATCAGTGAGGACATCAATTTCAAACTAAGAGGAACTACAATTGAGTCTAACCTCTTTTTGGACAAGTGGGGAAAAAGTACCCCTGAAATTAAGAGGGACAAAATAGCTTTCCCAAAAACCTTTGGTATACAGACCAAAAGTCTGCTTTTTGTCAACTGAATATAGGCCAACCCCGATGCAAATTACCTCTCATAAGGCAATTAATTCTTACAATTACAGACTATTGAAGCTTCTAATATGGATTTTTAGATCTAGCTAGTGATCTAGGTAGACTTTCAGGCTCTGCCCATCAAGCTATTAGATCTTGAGCAAGAGCCTTAAATTCCCGAGACTTCACATACTAAATATATAATTTATCTATAATGAGGATCACTACATACGTGAGAATTAGAGATTGTAAAGCAGAGTGCCAGCAGTGCCTGGTTCATAGTTGTGGCTCAATAACTGGTAATCTGGGAAAATTTATCATTTGAAGCAAGGATGGAGAAGATCATAAGATACAGAAGTTACTTGGCTTATTTTATATTTCCATACATTTCCTGAATTATTTTCTAATAATATGTTGTATTAATTTCATCTTGTATATCTACCTCAGAGGTCATGTTGATATTTACATTTCTAATTTTTCCCAAATATCAGTGGTCCCTCCCCCATTGTGTCTTTATTTTGCCATTATTGACAAAATATGCAGCATGTATGCATGACATGGAACTGTATATATTCTGGACTTAAAATTCTTTGTTAGTAGCTCCTGAGACTCACTAATTGACGATCATTCCCATCATTAGAACCATATACTCTATAACAAGACCAAAACTTTCTTGGTTTTGAAAATGATTACTACTATGTATTATTATTATTAATAGAAATAATGTTGGTCATGAAACAATAAACTTGGGAGCTAACTCATATCTTTGAATTCTGTATAAATTCTATTTTATTAGTTCTGAGGATAAGATATAGGAAAAGACGCCATAAGGGAAATATGAGGATAATCACACCCTGACAGCTTCCTTGCTGGGCTTGTTTCTGGCTCACAGAGACCTGATCAGAGTTTGTCAAGTAGAATTCATAGCAGTAGCTCAAGAATCTAATACATTTATCATGTATACCATAGACATATGTAACACATTATAGAACATTGCCCTTTGAATCAGAATTTGGAGAATAACAGTGCCAGGTACTTTATCATCTACTGCCTCTGTGAAGACATGATAAAGGTAATATAGCTTTTTCTCAGTCCTTCTGTGACTCATATCTTGGGAGCTAGTGGCTGCCTGGTAGACACTCTTGAGGGCTATGGCAGCAGCTATGGGCTTTACCGTGGTCCTTGTTGCTGTAGCAGTCGAACAAGGTCACACACAATTTCAGCAAAAGCCTTCTAATAATAACAGCAAGAATAGTTACTGTTTGTTAAATAATTATAAGTTAAGTACTGTACTAAACCATACAAATTATCTTATATAGCCTCAATATAAATATACAAAACAAGCCATATTATTTTTCCCATTTTATAAAAGAAAAAAGAGACTCTTAACTTGTCTAAAAGCCTATAGCTAGAAGTGACAAAGACAGGATCAGGTCTATCTATTACCAGATTCTAAGATCTTGGTGGCTATACTGTACTGCCTCCTGCCCAACCTGCCTAAACTTTGTTCCTTTTCTCTTATGAATATTTGTCTAAGTCAGGTGATGGAAACATGGGAACTGTGCATTATAGCTGATGTTCAGTCTGAGATATCCCTTGTGAAATTGATTTCTGAATGTTCTGAAGCCTAACTACTGAAAAGTTCAATTATTTAGAATACAATAAAGACTTATTTATTAATTTCTGTATCTGAGGATTCTGTCTCAGAGCATTTTCAGACTTGGAAAAGTGTTTTAAATTTTCTAAGATTTTGGAATATGATGGAATATAATTTTTTTGAGCAAAGACTCCACTATAATTTTCTCCACATGCATGAACTAAAGGCATAAAAGATGCAGATAGAATAGAAATCAAAAGAGCATCAGAGTAGAAAAGCTAGTGGCGAGTAAAAATTCAGCTCCAGTAAATGAATGGCTGATACATCAGTCCTTTTCTTTGAAGTTTTGATCTGAAAGAATAACAACAAAAAGAGGCTGAGGAGGATTAAAAAAAAAACAACTTGCTTCCACAAGAGTAAAACTAAATCTAAGTTAGGTAACTTCCTCTTTTTCAAACACCCCAAAGACGCCAACTTCAGGATGGAGTACAGCTAAGCAACAGGACTTCCAGGCTCATAAATGAGAATAGAGGAAAATTCCATTATTAAAATAGGCCAGTATCAAAGGAAGTGCCCCCTACAGCACTGCTGTGGAGAACTGAGCACAGCTTTCTTAGTCATTGGAGCTTTAAAAGGCTTTTTTTGAGCTTTCTATATTTTTTTGATAAGATGGTGAATGTTGCAACTCTCAGAAGCCAGAGAAGTCACAGAGAGATACACACTGGGGGAGAATTAGGGAAGGAAATAGATGATGTCTAAAGATCAAAAGATAACTTTTGTGAAGCTTTCAAGTTTTGTGAAAACTTGCTGATGAAGCTTTAAACTTTAGTGAAACTTACGGATCTGGAAAGATGATATTAAACAGTATCCTAGTTGTTTTAACCTTTGAAATTCCTAATTTGGGCACCAAGTTTCATTATGTTCATGGTGATTGACTCATATTTGACAAATATTTGTCAGATTAGATGAGTGTCGACAATTCAATAAGATGGTTCTAACAAAATTTTGATTGTCTAAATTGATCCAATTATTTGGAATAATGTCATATTTACACTTTGTTATATAGAAATGAAATTTGAATTGAAGTTGAATTCTTCAAGATGAATTAACTTTCAACATGAATTAACTCTTCAAGATGAATTAGCTTTTCCAGTTAACCTGTATTCAGATGGTTCACAAAGAATTCTCAGAGAAAGTTAAATGAACTAGAATACAATACAATTTAATGAGCATCGTTGAAAAATTATTATTTGGCAAGAATGGAGTTATACCATGCTGTTAATATCATACAAACTCTGTAAAAGCATGACATCTTGTATTATTTGCACATTTTTATATATCAGTTATAGCTAAACAGCTATGAGTAGTTCATTGCAAGCTTTCAACAAAAGAGACTGATAACATTTAAAAGTAAAATTCTAGAGGCAAAGAAAACTGAAATTTCAACTCAATTGTTGAAAGCAATGGCAGACATATTATTTTCATACAAAAGGTAGTGTGCAGGAAGCAGTTCTCTTCTGAATAAACTGTATTCATGATTTAGCAGAATCAGTCACTTTGCAATTGATTCTGAGTACAGCTAGTATTTGAACTTTAAGCACTGTGATCTCATGATTTTACCTCATGGCACATATGAATCACTCAGGGCTGCTGCAAAAACATGCACAATGAGCTTAATAATGATTCTCTCTGCATTAAAGAAATGTTCTTTAAGGCGGACTCCATGAAAGGATCCAACCATGACCTTAAGATATGACAGCATTTTTCATGAAATACAGGGACAGGGGAAAATTCAACATCTTGAAAGGAAGCTCATTAACCAAATGGCTGATACAGCACATGGCAACAGGACTCGCTAGGCGTTGGTGAACCAGCTGAAAGTTTGCCAGTGGAACATGTTACACGTAATTAAATATGGATCCTTCCTAATCAATAGTAAGGGCATAATTACTTTTCTCAAGGTTAGTTAGGCAGAGTTATTGGAGGGGACGGAAGCCAGAGTGAAGGGAATCAAGAAGACAAACTAGAGAATCATGCATTTTGGAGCTGAGGAGGCTATCAGTAGCTCTGGCACACTTGAAAAAGCAGACTGCAATTTTCTCAGTCGTCTCGTTAGGGAACTATTAGACAAGGTCAAGAAGGCCTGTGAGAACTGACGGCTACACTTAAGCAATGCCTCCCTGCCTCACCACGCTGCCCAATAATAGCTGCCGGATTTTCACGTCTTGGAACAAAAACATCTTATATGAGCGTCTCCTTCAAGTATTCCTCAATTCTGCCTTGTAAAGAATGCCATCATTTCTCTGTGGAAACTACCAGCGATGAATTAATGAATGTTTTTAATAGTGATGAACCCAAACTGTTCCAAGCACTGACTGTAAATTATGAGGGAAAGAAATATGTACTTTAGTACGTGTAGGTGTTTGTAAATATGTCTTCTCCAAACCAGGCTGCTATGAGGGAGGAAAAATGAAGAGAAAGAGCACAACAGCTTAGTCCCATCAAGCGTGTGGGCTGCTTAACATTCTTAGAAACGTCACTAAATATTATGTCTTTCCTCCTTCCCTTTCTTTTCCTGTTCATCCCTAAATGTTTATTGAGTACCTTCTATGAGCCAAGCATTGAATGTAGGAGATAAACAATTAATCTGAAAGATGTGAATGATAATGACGGTGATAAGGCCAATTATGAGAACGTGCCAGGTGTCATCGGATGTCCAAGAAGGCTCTGCAATACACAGCAGAGAAGAGGTGACTTGAGCTCTTAGTCATGTGAAACTGTAAGACTATCTGCATATTTGACTTTAGGTAGAACAATGTATGAAGGGATTTTGAATTTATTCCAGGAACAAATAATGTGAGTTTGTGTTTATAGAAGGCTAATATTTTCCTGAAGCTTTTTTTCCAAACATATTGATGAAATTTCTTATTTCAGAAAGATGTTTTTCCAGGAAACTTATAGCATTCTTAAAATAGTCTAAAATTCTAACAAATAAATGCCTTAAAGCACTTGCTTTTCTTACTTTTATTTCCAAAACTAGAACTCTAAAGCAAGGAAAGTCTCTTGTGTATTATCAGCCTTTATTTATTTATATTTTTAATATAAAGCGCTAAAATAAAAAATTTTTTTCCATTGGATTTTTCCAAAGTTCATTCAACTTTAACAAATTAGTTTGTCATAGGGCTGGAGAGACTATTTAGCAGTTTTTCATAATGAATATATTTTATAATATGTTTATCGATGGTGTCATGTGATAGTGTTGCGGTCTTTATATTTTATGGTAATAAACCAGACACAACTGGCTACTTGAAAAGACCATTCCCACCTTCTTTGCTATCAGGACTCCATTCCATTCCTTTCAAGTATCTAGCAGAGACCTCAGGGAAGATGGGCCCCATACGTAGCGTAGGGTTGGGAGTTTGGTCAATGAGATGTATATACAGAGAAAGAGACAGGAACAGAGAGAGAGAAAGACAGACAGAGAAGGTCAGAATGAGAGAGAAGGAGAGATATTTTAAGGAACTGGTTCATGCAATTGTAGGATGGCAAGTTCACAATCTGTTGGGCAGGCTGGCAGGTTGGCAGCTCAGGCAGGAGACGATGCTGCAGTCTTGAGGCAGGATTTCTTCTTCTCGGGGAAATGTCAGTTTTTACTCTTAAGTAAAAGTACTATAGCCTAGACGAGTTAACACATAAAACTAACCATTGCAGTATTGCTGGATATTTTAATAATAAGAAAAAAATCTAGGTCTGCGTGGATAGCATCCTGACTAGAGTCACTAGTGTGGAAATTCAAGGCCTTTCCTCACATTCCCAGAACTAAGCCTATTTACAGACACCGAGGCCCTCAGTTGAGGAGGGGTGGAATCCCTTTGGAGAAGGATCCTGCAACTTAGCCAAGTGTATCTTGGCTTCCTCCAGGCCTTCACCAGACAGGCCATTTATTAAGGTGACAGTTTATTGGAGGAAAGAAAACACCCAGATCTTCCAGGAGCTAGTAGAAACATGGTCCCGAGGTAGTGCTAATTTCTGGGGATAGTCCATGGTGGATTATGGTAGAATGGTGATAACTGGAGTCTTGACCCAAGTTTACTGTCAAATGGGCACGGCAGACCCACAGATCTCCTGTCATTGTTGTTCCAGTGTAGAATCAATAATTTAGCAACAGAATCTCCACATTTGTTCTCTGACCTGTGAAGTAACGATTATAATGGAAGGAAGAGCCAAGTATAAGTATCTGGAACTGCCTCCTCCCACAAACTCATCTAATTAGTAAACCAATATTAATCCTGTTTCCTAGTGGTAAATTTAGAGATTCATTCACCATAAAAACTTAGAAGATACAGAGGTGGTGATTCTTATTATATCACCTTTTAGTGTACCTCACTGACCTATGGAAAGCTAGATGAGACCTGGAGAAAGACCGTGGATAATAATAAACTTAATCTGATGGTGATAATCTCAGCTGTAAGATGTCTTTTTTCAGAGAAAGAGCAACTCAGTTCCTGACACCTGGTATGTAACATTGACGTGACACATGCTGTTCCTCAATTTCATTTTGTAAAGACAATAAGAAGTAGTTTGCCTTTACCCAGCTGTGGCAGCAATATCCTGAAATCTGTCAAAAATAGAGTCTGTAGGAATCTTGATGATCTAGATAACCCAAAGAATATCACATTAGTCTTCATATTAACGGTACTATGTTAATTGGACTTGGGGATCAGAAAATAGGAAGTATCCTAGATGCCTTAGAAAGACACACGCATGCCAGGATTAAAAAATTAACTCTGAGAAAATTCAGGAATGGCATCAGTCGGGGGTCTCCAGTGCAACAGAACTAATAGGAGCACATACAGAGAGAGATTGATTTTAAAGAATTGGCTCAGCTGGATGCCTGGTCATTTTTTGTTGATTCTCTTAACTCTGTCCCTTTAAATATTGCTTCACTGAAGTCTTTTCAGTTAAACTATCTGAGTAGAAATCTGTTTCCTGAAAGACCTTGACTGATACACCATCAGGTCCAGAGAATATATGTTTGTACATTTTTGTCTTATCCAGGCCTATTACTGAGACGAATATTTGTAAGGTAGTCATGAATATTTGCTGACTGATAATTATCATAACAACTACCATTTGTTGAGTCTGAACTGTCTATCAGAAACTGCTAGGCATTTCACATTTATTTCACTGTAGTTCCCATATTGACCCTAAGAGGATTTTACAGACAAGGAAACAGAGGCTTAAAGAGGTTAGTTGGGTGAGGTAAAAACTAGTAAGTGGTGGCATAGAAATTTGTACCTGGATCTGTCTGTAACAGTATACTACCATGCATAATAAATGAAAACTCATTCATTTTCTTGATATTAATTTTGAGGTAGGTAATATAAATAAAGAAAATTCATTCTCTTCTGCATGACAAATTCAACAGGTATGCAAGAAACTCTAATTCCATTATTTCCTGAAACACATAATCCTTTGCCCCCAACTTGCTACACATTGTGCTAGTAGGCGATTCACAAGATTTGACATCTTGTCCCCGAATTAGCATCACTAATTCACTGAGATTGAAAAGGTAGCATTTGAAGCCGTCTCACTAGTATACGTGCCTCACAAAAGGAATTTGTCCTGTATTTGAAGAAGTGTATTGTACCTACTTCTCTAGAGGTGTCTTAGAATTTTTTAATATCACCAGTAAAAATAGGGAAAGAGCCAATATGATTTTTAAAACTTGGGGATATTTTTGATACTCCACTATCTGGCTGTAAAGAATCCGATGAAGAAGAAAACCTATTTTTCTGGTTTAATGTGGGAAATCTAGTATCATGACTCCAAAATATTTCCAGGCCCCTCTTATTGACTGTTATGTTTATTTGTATTACAGTAATAATTGTTAGGTATACAGAGTCTTAAAAGCTGCCCCATAGCTGCTGTCTCCTCACATGGTACAATAGATGGTCATGAGTAGAAATGCAATAAAGTCACCAAACCACCATCTCATTTCCTGTTGAGCAACATGACAGTGGTAGAGATCAGGACGATATCTTGTAGCTTTTTCTGAGACCTAATCAAAGAGGGTCAAACAGGGGAACTGACAATAAAATATCCATTCTTTCCAGAAGACTATGATTCACATCCACAATTATGTCCTGAAGGACATGAATCACATCTATATACGAAGCTGCATAGCAGTCAGTTTTGAGTTGAGCACCCCACAATCAGCAAACCTGTTTGATCGGAGGACCCATGCAATGAGCGATTAGCCATGCTTTGCTTCATTTAAATTTAATCTAAATTCTACCCTTCTCTTCTTCCATTTCATATAATCTTGCCATTTTATTTTGAAGAAAGAAGCTGGATGTCCATGTGCAGTTTCTTCCTTATCTGAGCAAAACTTTGAAATAAATTCAGGTTTTTTTTTTTTAAAGATTTACTACATTGTGATTTCCATTAATATAATGAACGAGAACTTATAGATTAATGGCAATGTGTGTAGGGGTAACACAACTTGTTCGTTAGGTTAGGGAGCAACTCAGAAACAAATTCAAGGGGATTGCAGAAAGTAAGGAAGGACTCAAAAAACAAAAGGATGGTGGCATGTCAAAGGGATGTGGGAGACAAAGGGATGTGGGAAAGAACTCCTAATGGTCAAAGCTGGAATAATTAGAGCATGAAAATAAAAACCATATTATTGTAGTGTACCCCAAAGTAGAAAGTAAATATCCATAAAGTAAATATCTATGCTAATATAATAAATGATTAAACAAATAAATAAATGGGGAAGAAGAGATAAATTTCCTATAAAGAAGAATTCCAAATAATTTATGTACATTGATTACTCACCTCTCTCCAGGGGATGGAAATTGACACCCCTTCCCTCCCCTTTCTGCTACAGTGTGGACTAAGCACAGTGACTTGTTTCCAAAGAGGACAGTATGAAAAGAGTTGGGAAACAAAGAATGACTCTGAAGTGGAGTAAGCTGGCAAATACTACCTTGACCAGGTGATCAAGGTGAACATCATGAGTGATAAGAAATGTATCCTTGATATGATGTGATAAGAATGGCACTTTTCACCTCTGTGGTCTTCCTCTCAAAAATCTATAATCCCAGCCTAAAAAATGAGCAAAACATTAGACAAACCCAAATTGAGGAACATTCTACAAAATATCTGACCAGTACTATTCAAAACTATCAAGGGCATTGAAAGCAAGGAAATATGACAAACTGGCACACATCACAGGAGATAATGACTAAATGTAACATGGTATCCAGGAATGGAGTCCTGAAATAGAAAAAGGACACGAGGGAAAAACTAATGAATTCCAAATAAAGTGTGCAGTTTAGGTAATAATTATATTACCAATGTTGGCTCCTTAGCTGAGACAAATGTTCCATAGCAGTATAGGACTTGAAAATAGGGTAACTGAGTGAGGGGTATATGGGAACTCTCAGTACTCTGAAATTTTTCTCTGAAGATAAAACTTATCTAAAATAAAAATGAAAATGAATATCAAAAAAATCAGAAAAATATCAAGGAGAGTTCTAGTGGTCTTTGTAGTCCTAACCAAATTTTTGTTATAAGATAGAAGGTTTTTTTTAAAAAAAATGTATTATTGAGTAAACTCTTTACAAGTTTTCAGTTTCCGTTGTTCGGCACGTTCTGTTATTAGAAGAGAATGTTTATAGGATGGAGTAAGGGAAACAGCATTCAGCATATTGCCTTGTATAAAGTAAACCCTCAATAAATATTTATCAATTGATTGAATATGATTGCAAATTATTTTTCACCTTGGCTTAAGGCACTTATTACTTTGTTCTGATTTCTTACGTAATAAGTAGATGGGCATAAGTCAGAGGCTTTTTAAAATATGGAAATATTAAACCCTGAAAATCACTAGTAAGAAGCAATAAATAATGTAGTAGGTTAGTCATCCAATGAAATAACTCATCCTGTGAAAAGTTCTCTCAGTTTATTCTGGAGGAGGTTTGAGAAAGGTCCACCTAATCGAGGTGATTGGGGAATAGGCTCAGGAGTGCACAGCTGGAAAGGAATTGATACAAGAGAAAAATAGGTGGATGAATGACATAAACATTGCTGAAGATAGTGTTGTTAGCCAAAGCTTGAAGAAAGGGGACTCCGAGAAGCATAATTTGTCAGCGTTTCCCCAGCACTCTCCACGGATGCCCCAGGCTATCATAGCTTGATGTCATTAACTATTAGGTTCTTTCAACTAACTCTCCTTGCTCTGATTAATTTTATTTCCCATGTAGATTTTTTAGTGGAAAGAGAATACTCTAGGGTCACTTTGCTAGTTCTAGTTCTCATGGTACATTTGTAGATTTGCATTCTGGTTTACTCACTAGTTTCTTGGGCATTTGGTTAACCTAGTGTTTTTTTTTTTTTGCCAAATATATATAATATTATTACCTATCTCACACAATAGTCTTGAAATTAAGTGACAAAATACATAGATTGTGCTTAGTAAAATGCCTTATATCAGCAGTCATTAATTCTTGAGACATATTGCTGTTGATATTATAATTGTTTTGTTGTTGTTATTATTGAATCATTTTCCATCCACATCTTGAATTTGAGCCATTCTGACAAAACTGAATTCTTTTGAAAGAAAGAACCTGAAAATCTGAGAATTAGATCATTAAGCAATTACCCTCTGATGGAATGCAACCTTGCTTGGCCTTCCTAAGCAGTGGGTTGGTTTTCCCTCATAACTCTGCCGCTGTTCGCACTGTCAACACCAGCACCTGAGGGTCGTCTACTCTTTACAAACTCACTAGAGCAAGTAAGAGGTAGACAGCCTACTTTATAGGGATCGCTTAATTCATCACTGAAATGAAGCACCTCTGCAATGGAACAGAGAAGTTATTTAGCCAGCAGGTTTAGCAGCTGTGATAAATGGTGTGTGTGATTTAAATTTGAGTTGAATTGTGTTTAATTGAAGATTTGGCCACTACGTGAAACTTTCACTGCAAAGATTAGTACGCCATGGAAGGACTGACAATGGTGCCCAGAATGTGGAAGAAAGAGCCACTTAGCTTAATATTTTATGGAGCAGTCAGTGTTTTATAAAGCGGAGTTCTAGAAAATGTGTTCCAGGACCACTTTCATCAGAATCATCTGGGGCATTTGTTAAACCATGGATCCCTTGGCCTCAAAGAAGTTCTATTGGATCGGAATCTCCGTAGCGGGGTCCAGGAATTTTCAGCTTTTGCAAGGTTCGTAGGTCTTTCTTACACACCCTGCAGTCTGAGAACTCGGTTTTGCTTTATATATCGAGAGAGAGCACTTGTTACCAATGTGCTGACAGGTTCTCTCCACGGTGTTCACGCTGTTCCAGGAAGTCTTGAATTTAAAACTTAGGCACAAAGGGGGACAATATGATGTTCAAGCATTGCACCTTGTTAATCAAGATTTAAGGTAAAATACTTTTAGAATGTGTTTTGTAAACTAAATATTGTACTCTGCATTTTAAATAACAAATGTTTGAATTACAGAAGCCTTTTGGTTCAGAAAGTTTACTCATCCAAATGTCTAAGCACAGTGTCCGTTTCTAGATGCACAGCAATTCTCTCAAGTCTGATTTTTCTTTGTTTCACATTGTCAGAATCCTTCTATATTTGAAGCTGTTTTTCTTTCGATCAACATTATATTGAACACATATTAGAATCGAGTTCTATCAAGCTGAGTCTCATTGTTAGCTCTCTTGATTTGATTAATTTTCCCAGGTATGGACTTGATGACAGATTTGCTTTGTTCAGGGTCCAATATTTGCAGTCCTTATAATATTTCTATGAATCCTGATCTGTGTTTGTGTTTTCAACTTCCACAAAATATATTGTAAGGAAAAATACACCAGACCAGTTTATTTGCAATTAAATGTTTGTTCCAACACTAATTCACTGGAACTCATCACAACAATAAGCCAGTGGAAACAATCATGAAAATGATTTTCCTCGGGTCACACTGAAGGACTAGAGCTGTGAGTCAGAGAAAACTACGTATTACCAGCATCACGTCGACTATATTCTATGAGCTTTCTGAGCCTCAGACTGCATACCTATAAAATGGGTTGATAAAATAAGATAATAATATTTGTAAAATACCTTGCACATAACGCTAAACAAAGAATAGTAGCTAAAAGAAGAGGAAAGAAGCCCTGAAAATAGTGGAATACTGTTGGGAGGACAGGCAGCACCTTCTGGGGCTTGGCTTTGCAGACACAAAGCAGAAGTCTTCAATTTGAGCACTGATCATCCATACTTTTAGTGAGTCCTGAAACCATTACATTATAAAAAGAAGAATAAAGGAAGAAAGTCGTTTTGTGGTACAGCTAGAACTCTTAGTAATTTTGTGACTTTTGAATTATAAAATGAATAAGAATGTTATTTATTTCAAGAAACATCTCCATTGTACCATGGTTGAATGAATCTAGAATTATTATTATTATTTTTTTGTGTGTGAGAAAGACCAGCCCTGAGCTAACATCCAATGCCAATCCTCCTCTTTTCGCTGAGGAAGACTGGCCCCGGGCTAACATCTGTGACCATCTTCCTCCACTTTATATGGGACGCTGCCATAGCATGGCTTGACAAGCAGTGCATCGGTGCGTGCCTGGGATCCGAACCTGCGAACCCCGGGCCGCTGCAGCGGAACGCGCACACTTAACCACTTGTGCCACTGGGCCGGCCCCTGAATCTAGAATTCTTAATAAAGGCACTGTGCTGTGAGAAATATCCCTCAATGTAGCTGACCTTCTATTTCCTGTGTTACTTTGTAGTTCTTTGACTTCACATTTCCTGTCTCCCCCTTTATACATAATGAATAAAAATTGTTTCTACATTTTATATTATTGTGCACATTATTATTTCTTATTAACATTTTTATTTTCCCCAAAAGAGAGCAAAATGCCATTTTCCATGAAGAAGAGGAAGAACTAAGTATTTTTAAGTCTTAAAAATCTTTATAGCTATTAAAATCATTACTATGCTTTCTCAAAAATAGGCTATTTTAAGGGAAAGGGCATTTTAACCTTTTCCTGTTACCAGTGACAACAATTTCCTAATAAAATATGTTGATGTAACTGAATTGATGACCTTAGTTTTTGCAAAGTAAGGATAAGTGAAAGGTAATATTTTCATGATATTGAACTGGTTCTCTTTTTACAGTACGTTTTGAAAAATCTGTGTACTCCCTTTAATTTGGGTTCAAATAACAGGAGACTAGAAAACCCACTCAAAAGAGGTGCAGAGGTTCAGAAAGAATTTTAATGTATCAGCAATAGGAAGGAGGCCTTTGGTTTGGTAATTAATATAAATAGAAATTAGAATGCAAGTAATTTTCAATGCAGAAAGGCTCATTGGCCCATACTGAAATACGGGTGCATAATGTTAGATAAAGCGAGACTAGAGGAAGGAACTGGATCTACGGGACTCTGAGAAGAAAGAAAAATAGTCTGGAAAAACTCCTTGAAATGGCACTAGCTTGGAGATTCGGATTAGATGGTTTTATTTGTTTGTTTGTTTTCGTTTTGTTTTCCACTTTTTCCATTTTGTTTTTGTTATATTTGTATGAAAACTTTGCTCCGATTTTTATTTCCTTAGGATAGATTTCCAGAATGAGAATTATTACATTAAAGGAAAGTTTAAAGCTGTTGCTGTATGTCATTAATAAAAATGTTCTACAGGTTGCATAGAAAAATGTTGCCAAAGATCTTACCACCATAGTGTCTGAGAATGCCTATCTGACTACATAATCATTAATATTTAGCATTACTACTTAAAAGTTATTGCAAATTAGGTAAGTAAAATTTCCTTCTTTTTTGCTATATTTATTTGATTACTAATAAGATTTCATGTATTTATTTGTGATTTGCAGTTCTGTAAATTATTTATGAGCAATGCTTATTTTTCAGTTTGAGAATTAGCCTTTTTTTATGAATCTCTCTGAGTTCTCTTTATGTATTAAAAGTGTTAATCCTTATGACTCAAAACTGTTGCAAATGTTTTCTCAAGATTGTCATTTGCCATTTAAAGCTATATTGATAATTTTAAATACAAAAGTGTAATTTTTTTATATATTTGAATTCTCACTTTGGTAAATAAGTGCACTGTCAGAATATACGTTCTATTTGGGCACAAGTTTGACTGTCACGGACTATGCTGTATCTCCAGCACCCAGCACGGGTCTAGCACCTAGGAGATGCTCAGTACATATTTTTAAGTGAATGAATATTTGCAGATGTAACATGTTTGGTTATTAATAATTCTGGCAAAAATAGAATTCTAGGGAAATTAACTATTAGTTGCCTCATCTTTTATCTCTTTTATTTCACTCTTAGAAATCCTTAATTATAATATAAGAATTTTCAAATAAATCATTGTGATTTACTCATGTCTGTATATAAGAGAGAGCTTATGACAATGCCTTTTCATACATATGTATGAACCTGAATTTAGTGCAAAGGAAAAAAAATCCAGCCAAATACAAACACTATATTTTCTTTCCCAAATTTTTATCTTTATCAAAACTTACTTTTTCAATCATTATTTATTGACTACCTATTCTATGCTAATCCTGGAAGTTTTACAGATTTACCAGTCAGGATTTTTTGCAGACAATACTAACAAACTTTGGCTATCTCAGACAAAAAGGAAATTTGCTAGAAGTGCATCAAGAGAAAACAGAATAAACTCGAGGTTGCAGGACTGGGATTGAAAGATAATTAGTAACCAAGGCTGTTCAAGAGGTTACGTGGACACAATAAAATTTTGGTCAGGATGATGTTACAACTCCTAAAAGATATCATTGCTGATGCTGTAAAATAGATTCTAACTCTTCCTTTGCCTCTGCGTCACTAAACCAAGATTCACAGATGAGAATATAAACATCTGATTGGCCAAATCTAGGTCACACAGTTAACCCTGACTTTCAGAGGACAAGAAGAAGGAGAATTTGATCCAGCCCCATCCAGTTTCCGTAGGGCACTACCTCCCATGAGTCCGTGCACAGTGGGGCATTCACTAAACTAGGCAGGGTTTCCTGGAAGCTGGGGAGAAAAAATACAAATATCCAATAGAAATAGAAATGTTGAATTAAAAAACATAAATTTTTCCTGCTTATAAGCTTACCATCCAGAAAAAGAAAAACTATCATAAGTATAAATACAATATTAAAACTTATAAGTACAATTAAAGAGCATGGTATAGTACTTTATCAGGATTTTTTCAATTGCAAGTGACAGAAAGCCAACTCATACTCGTTCAGAACATAGAGAAATTTATCAGTTAACTTACCTAAAAAGTCCAGGGATATGTCTGGCTTCAGATGGGACTGGATCCAGTCTCAAACAATGTGTTATGTGTTGGCTCCTCTGTCTCCATCTCTAGGTTCTAATTTCTCTAGTGTTGGGTTCCTTTTCAGGCAGCCACTTCGCGACAGGTTAGGAAAGCCTATTCTCCAGGATCCCCAATGAAACAAAGTCTTTACACTTTGAGATCTCAGAGGATCCAATGCTGGAGATCTGAGATAGAAGATATAGAAAGAATAAACAATCCAGAGAGATCTTTACACATTCCTAGAAGTGATAATTAGAAAAGTCAGTGAGAAAACTGGATGGAAAATTCGCCTCACTGGAGAGACATTGAAAATGGTCAGCCTCTATGTTCAAAGTCTATTAAACCTGAATAGTTAGGATGGGAACTTCCAATACGTCTCAGTAAGGAGCTCCACAAATTCTCTTCTCAAAAAACAGTGCTAAAAGTGGATAAAATTTCCCAAACAACCATTTTAGGACTCTGAAAATTGACCAAATGCATACAAAAAAAGGAGAAATATCCAAGATAAATAACTGAACCATGGTAAGCACAGTAAGGGTCTCTGTAGCATTTTAGCCTGGAGCACCTCACTTCCCACTTCAGATCTTGGCATTCTAGTTCTACCAGGACAGGAAAGACAGTGAAGACAGGTATTCTTAATGCTGGAGACGGATGACTTGATTGGGAACAAAACAGGAAAAACTAACTCTTGTGAGTGCTGTCAAAAACAATTTTTATCTTGGTGGCAAAAATTAGGAAAGGCTAACATCACAGCTGCTCAAAGATTGTGATACTAGTTGGAGAATGTAATAAATCAGCAGAGAATCCATAAATTTAACAGAGAGATGCAAGGAATAGGATAGCTATAGAAGGACTTGATATGCTCTCAACTATCCTTGGTATTGAGGAAGGCTACACACATGCTCAGGAGAGATCAGAGAAGATAACTATCTAGTCATTCCTGACTAAACAAGGGGCATTGTGCTCACAGAAAGTAAAAGCTTCGGAACACTTGTAAGCTGCCTAAACCTTGTATGCATTCTCCAATGCATATACAAATTTATCAGCAAAGATTGTAAGGTGTTTAAGTACAACTTTTGACCAATCATTGGCTGAACAATAACCTATGCTGACCCAGGAGTGACTCTTAGAAATCTAGAACTAAAAATAAAAATAAGAACAACAACAACAAAATTGAGCAGATGTCAGTGGCTGTACACTGTAGGCAAGACATAATCTACAGAATTAGTCCGGAAGAACCACTAAACAAATAAACAAACCAAAAAACCCAATAACGATAATAACTGAAGGGGAGATCAGAATCCAGAACTGCTTCTTTTATTACCTAAAATGACCAATTTTTAATTAAAAATTTATGAAACAAAGTAACAGTAAGGTGTAACCCATACATAGGAAAAAAAGCAGTCAATTAAAATAGTCTCCAAGGAGACTTAGATATTGGACTTGTCAGATAAAATTTCAAAGTGACTATTATAAATATACACAATGAATGAAAGGAAATGTGCCTTCACAATGTGCTTAAAAAATTAAAGAAAGTTATGATGACAGTTACTCATTGAATTGAGAGTGGAAATTCTGGTCTTGAAAGTATAATAGCTGAAACGAAAAATTCACTAGAGGGACTCAACAGCAGACTGGATCCAGCAGAAGAAAGAATTGACAAACTTGAAAGTAGACCAATAAAGAGTATTAAACTTGAAACACAGAAAGAAAAAAGAATGAAATCAAATCCTTAGAGACCTTGGAAACCATTAAGTGTACCAACATATGTGTAATGGAATTCCCAGAAAGAAGGGAGAGAGAGAAAAAGGCACAGAAATATTTGAAGAAATATCATCTGAAATCTTCCCAAACTTGACAAAAAATTTAATCTACATATCCAAGAAGCTCTTCGTAAGATAACACAAAGAGATTCATACCTAGACCCATCATAGTCAAACTGTTGAAAGGCAAAACAAAAATCTTGAAATCAGCAGGAGAAAAATGACTTACACCATACAAGGGAACCACAATAAGACTATTGCTGACTTCTCATCAGAAACAACAGAGGCTATAAAAAAGTAGGATGATATAGTCAAAGGGCTGAAAGAAAAAATAAATCAACTAACAATTCTATATCCAGCAAAAACTATCCTTCAAAAACTGAAGGCAAGAAAAAGACATTTCTGTATCTTCCTTATTTATCTTTGTTTATCTGCAAAGACTGAGAGAATTTGTTGCTAGCAGACTGCTTTACAAGAAATACTAAAGGAAGCCCTTCAGGTGAAAAGAAAATGACTCCAGGTGGTAACTCCAATCCATGCAAAGAAATAAAGAGCATAGCTAAATTTTTTATGTAGGTAAATACAAAAAATAGTGTAATAATTTGTTCTCTTTCCTTCTCTTAACTGAGTTAAAAGACAGTTGCATAAAATAGTAGTTATAAAACTGTATTGTCTGGCTTATAACATATAAAGATGTAATATATATGATAATAATAATCTAAAGAAAGGAGGAGGAGATGGAACTATATTGGAGCAAAACATCTATATTTCACTGTAATATATTTATGTATTTTTAGAATGTACTAAAAGAGGAACAGAGAAACAAATGATGTAAGATATATAGAAATCAGATAGCAAAATGGGAGACATATGTCCAACTATATCAATAATTACACTAATGTAAACACATCAAGCATTCTAATCAAAAGGCAGTGAGGGGCTGGCCCAGGGGCGCAAGCAGTTGGGTGCGCATGTTCCGCTGCGGCTGCCCGGGGTTCTCTGGTTCAGATCCCGGGCATGCACCGACGTACTGCTTGGCAGGCCATGCTGCGGCGGCGTCCCATATAGAGTGGAGGAAGGTGGGCACGGGTGTTAGCCCAGGGCCAGTCTTCCTCAGCAGAGAAAGAGGAGGATTGGCAGATGTTAGCACAGGGCTGATCTCCTCACCAAAAAAAAAAAAAAGGCAGCGATTGTCAGTCTGGATAGAAAACAGGATCCCAATATACACTGTCTACAAGAGACATATTTTAGATTCAAAGACACAAGTTGGCTGAATGTAAGATGATTAAGAATGATAAACCATTTAAATTGTAACTATATGATAGCTGGAGTGGCTATGCTAATATCACACAAAAGAGTCTTTAAAGAAAAAATATCCCTAGAGGTAGAAAGGTCATGAGAAATATATAACAATTATGAACATATTCATACCTAAAAACAAAGCCCTGATATACGTGAAGCAAAAACGTTAAACATAAATTTACCAAATGACCCAGCAATTCCATTTGTATCTACCTGAAAGAAAAAAAATATATAGCTACACAAAGGCTTATATGCAAATATTCATAGCAACATTATCAGTCATAGCCCAAAATGGAAAGAATCCAATGTCCATCAAATAGTGAATAGATAAACAAAAATGGTATATCCATGCAATGGAATCCTATTCAGCAATAAAAAGGAACTGACTACTGATGCATGCTACCATATGGATGAATCTCATATACGTGTGGCAATTAAAAGAAGCAAGAGTCAAGAGTTCACATGTTGTATGAATACATTTATATGAACTGTCCAAAAAAAAGGCAAATCTATAGAGACAGAAAAAAGATTAATGGTTACCTGTGGCTGGGACTGGGAACGGGGTTAATTCCAAATGAGTAGTATTAGGGATCTTGTTGGGTTGATGAAAACGTATTAAATCTGGATTGTGGTAGTGACTGTGTAACTCTAAAATCACAAAAAAATAAAATCATTGCATTGTACATTTAAAATGGGCAAATTTTATAGTATGTAAATTATACTTCAGTGAAGCTGTTAAAAACAAAAGCCCATATATTATATACCAGCTCAAAGTGTCAGTATAAAGTCTTACGCTTCTATGTTATTCTAACATTTAAAAACTATACTACCTGTGATGGAGACTTGATAGATTCTCCCTAATCTTTTTCTCTTCCTGTACACACAGGAAAAAACTATAGTTTCCCAGTTATTGTGTGACCAGTTCTGGCCAACGAAATGTAGATAGAAGTTACATATACCATTTCCTGGCTTTGCTGTAAACTTTCTGTACTATCTTCTTGCAACCTTATCCTTGTAAGTGAAAGCAAATGACTTTGAGAGGGTGGAGATAGGCAATGGGAAGAGTCACAAATCTGAGAGTGCTCAACCAGTATCAAGGTGTATACATAAGAAATTATTTTTCATAATGTTGTCATTGATATTCATGGATTATTGTTACCATAGCTTAGTCTAGCCTGCCCTAATATGTTACATTTGTCGTTCTACAGGATATCTCTGTTATCCAAATCTCTACTATGACCATTCTTCATTATTTACTTTTCTTTCCCAAGATAATTTCCTGTAATCTACTTTTGTTTATGTGCTTCTTCAAAGTGCGTGAATGGCCGAAAAAAGAGAGTGTTCTTGTGATCATTTCAGCATTGACTAAACTGTATATTGACATATGCCAGGGTAGGGCTTGAAGAGATATCATTTTCCAGTTTCCAATCTGTGGCCATTCCCAAGGAAGTGATTTCTATCAATTCTTTTTCCTCCTCAACAAATATAGACTGTGATATCTATGCGTGATTTGGAAATGTAAAGGAAACTACTTTTAAAAACTAGGAAAAAAATATGATAAAGATCATAGCCTGATACAGAAGATAATAGGTAGAAAGACAAATTAATATGTGTTCGTGTGGATGAAACCAGCTAGCCTGAGAAACCAGACAGTGAGGTTCAGAGGATAACACGAGTGATTCCAAGTATAATGAGGCCACATAACATAATGACGGTCTGGGAGAGGTAATTGGGAGAAAGAGAAAGGAAAAGAGAAAGGATTACTCACAATCAGCAAATCTGGCACAAAGGACTAGAGAGCATATCAGAAGAGAGACATTCGGAGCAGAGCCACATCCTGTCTACGTTCTGGATTGTATGGAAAGTGGGCGAATTTGGGGAGTGAGCTTTATGAGTTAATTTAATGTTCCAAGTAATTGAATGTTCTTTGTACCATATTAATCTTCACGATTAATGTGTTGTCGTATTTTGATATTCTTTCAGCTTTGAAATTTTAAAGACTCCAATATTTCATTATGGTGGCAAACTTTTCTTCTTCTAGCTCTTTTATTTTGATGGTCCCAGTGCTCCAATGAGCACAGGCTCTAAAGTCGGACTTCATGAGCCCAAATTGGCTCACTTCTACATTTATTTATTTTTGTTAGGTGGCCTAGATTCTGGGCTTCATTTCTCATCCTTTAATCTCTTGTAACTTGTTCTCCAGGTATGCCTATTCTAAATTAGGGTAGAAATACTATTTTATTTGACTCTGCATCTCTGGAACCTAGCACCCTAGATACAGCCACAGGAAAGATTTATTCTTAGAAGTTACTGGAATAATTTTTCATCAGAATTTAAAAAGGGAAAGATTCCAGTTTGAGATAATATAACTCTTCTGTACGTCTAGAATCTTAGGATCTAGAAGCAGGGCCTGGGAAAAGGAGGGTCGGATATGTAAGTTATGCAGTATTTCACAAATTAAGAGAAATAATTTTCATTGCTATCAAAGGAAGGACACCACCACTGTATTTGAGTGGCATCAAAAAAGTAGTCAAGGTTTAGAAGTCAGGAACACAGTTCTACACTTAAAGGCCTAGGAATGAGAACTGTCATATTTATGATGTAATGTATATTATCTATTTTTGCAATTTGGTGAAACAAAAGAGTATTCTCTGATTGATGAGTTGCAGGAAGTATAGCTTGGATGTCCTAAGCCAGGCACGATAATGGCAACATAAAACTTGAGCTTGCTCCAATTTATCTCTTTTTGGACAGGTCTGTCCCTGGTTTTCTGTAAACTGATCAGCTCAGAAAAAGTAAAGAAACAACTAACATCCCAGAGATACTGTAAATTTCTGGCAGACAAAATCCTATTTTATTCTATCCTTCATATGATCTAACACAAGCAACAATAGGTGCTTGACAAATATATGTTGATGTCATCTCTTTGATTTAGTGAGCACAATGCAAGGCAAAGTGGGAGATTAGAATTAGCACAGGACCAATCTCTCATCCTAAAGGCTTTTAATTTGCTGAGAAGAAAGGAATTTAGAAGCATTGGTTGAGAACCAGAGGAGTCTTCGTTCTATTTACAACTTGCTAAATGACCCTAAACTGTGAGCATGATGATCTTACATATGCATTTTACTCTACCATGTGATATTGTTTCTTCTTAAAAGCTGTGATAAAATATTTATGACTTTTAATATTTATATATATTAGTCCACAGGTTGAAAAATGAGACTAGAGGCCACCTACAAAGACTGATAATTTTCCATTATTAGAATTTTTAGTTGTAATCAATATCTGCCTGTATGTTTTCTCACTATTGATTTGTCTTTTTTTGTTTGTTTGTTTTATATCATCAATATTCTTAAAAGAACATTCAGGATAGTTCAGTCAATTTTTCTATCATTTAGCATCTAAAATGAGAAGAAAATTCATAATATATTTTATTCTCTTTTAAAAAATATGAAATATTTTCTGTCACAAGATTAAGGACATGATTAATCATAAAGTTTATGGTATGAAAAAGAGAGCTTACTTTATGAGTGAAATGAAATCAACACTCTAACTTAATTTTTGACATAAGATTCCATATGTTGATGTATGTTACCCATATAAGTGTAATAATATTGAGGAAAGCAGAGAATGTTACTTTTTTAATCTTGTGAATTTAATTTGTATGCTTCATGTTCTATGAAGACTTTAAGGCAATATCCAACTGTTAAATGGATGAATGGATATTGATCATCTGAAGAGAATGTTGGCACAGGCAAAATTGCAGCCACTAAATCCCAAATGGATTTCACCAGTTTCTATCTTTCTTCTCATTCCTCTGTGCCAAGTCTCCAGGATCTCTAGCGATCTCAAGAAAAACACGACATTTCCAGTTGATTTACAAAGGGGATTTCTATCATTGAATAAGAAATTGGCCCAATTTTAAGTCTGGGAACTTATCTGGATTAGGACAAGCCACTGTGGAAAAGAAAGTAGAAGAGAAAGGTCAGAAGAAGCGGGTAGAGAGGCCTATTGCTCTGTGGTCACAGAGGAAGGAGAGAGGGAAAGATATGAGTTGACTTCACTCTTCTCACTGAGTGAAGTGGTTTGTGCAGTTTGGCTTTAGATATCTTCTCAGCTAACAAAAATATAATATCTATTGTATTCTAAGACCACAGAGCACTCTTTATGGAAAATATATCAATAAGCTGTCTCATTGTGCTGGAAATACAGTTCAGAACAATTTCCAAGCATTTCTTTATCTGTACTCAAGACCACCCAATAGGGGTTGGGGGGGATGTGAATTACCTGATTCCTCGAGAACCGTGTTTCAAATCAAGAGGACTTATTTACACAATGTCAACTTGTTTTATTTATTTTTATTACTGTAGCTACTATATGAAAAACAAAGCATTAGTACTGTTTCTTTGATAACTGACCAGTCATAAAAATGGATAAAAATGTAAAGAGTTAGCCATTTGCAACTGATCTGAATTGTTATATGGTTATTCTCTTCTTATAGCTGAAAAATCAATGAACACATGGCAGTTAATGGCTACCGTGGAGCACAGCTGTAAGTGACCCTGCTGAGTGGAGACAAGTTCAGCAGTTTTCAACACGCTCTATGGTCCATTCTTACCCCCAAATCTCTACTTTCCTGCTCCTGCAATTATCTTTTAACTAATGTGTTTTATGAAGACCTGTTGTTCATTTGGCCTACACTGAAGAAGTCAATTCAACATGGTATAAACAGAGGTTTTCCTCCACCAACAAACCCAATCCTCTACTTTTTAACAAATGAAATCTTCAAATGATGTAATTTCTTTCACAGTGTAGATATTGTCATTTAGTTTTGCCTTTAAAAGCAGGATATCTTCTGCTTATACTGTCTTTGAACATTGATTTAATATTAGATATTTGACAAGTTGCTACCAAACTTGCTGATGACAGTAAATACTTCAAAGGGAGTCTGTTTTCCTCTATAAGGGAAAAGAAATCTTATTTTATGCATTTTATGCCTCCATTATATTTCACCCCACTCACTCTACAACAGAGAGAAACTGATACTAAGAAAAAACATTTGGTATGTATATTTATTAGAAATACACAGATCTTCAATTTGTATTTCACATACAAAGTTATTGATTCATCCATTCAAATTCAGTCAGATGTTTATAATGAGTGTGCATAGCATATGTCAGCTAAATTCTGAGATTGAGGGCCAGACTCTGCTGTTATTTAAGATACATACAGAAATGTGTCCGGCCCAAACTTGAGACTAGTATGAGGAGTCAAATCATCATCCCCACAGAATATCCTGCCTTCCAAGGTAACATGTATCTCCATGCTTGAAAGGAATTTTGACCTGTGAGAATATAAATTTATAAAAAGGTGAGGTTTGTTGTTGAAGGAAATGTTCTGCATCTTAGGAGAAGAAGAGTGCTGTCATAAGGTACAAAACCAGAATGACTTCTATCAGCATTTTGGACATGTCATTCCTAAATGTGATCAAGAGATTTTAAAAAGAACATTAATTTTAATTAATAATATACAAACCAAGAGTTAAAAATTAAAGTAACAGCAATAAGCTGCTAAAATTTGGGAAAAGTTAAGGATCACTATAGGGTCTAATAGATAAAAGCCTATAATGAATACCAAATGATTTGTTGATAAAAGATGAGACATGTGATGGCTGTGCAATTCTCTGAGTTTACAAAAGTGGAAATCAATCTAAGATACTTTGGTTATATTTATCCATCTGTATTGTGCTTAAAAATATTTGTAGTTATTGTGTTCATGTCTCATGATTTTCAATAGTCGTAAAATGATTTATAAAGGGATAAATATTATCTTTGAATAAAAGAAGAGAAACGTAATGAGGGATTCAATATAAAGGCCCTGCCCAAATTAACCTAGACTAAGGTATGAATTAGTAGAGTAAGGATACATGATACCCACTGTATGGATAATAGAAGATTTTTCTGGGTACAGAGTAATGCTACATCCTGGGCAACAGCATTTAACGTTAGAACCACAAATATTCAATCTGATTGCCTCCTAGGCTGAGATTTTTTAACCAGTGGTATGACCATCCTGATAAAGTTGTTCAAATTAAACCGTTTTGAGGACTTACTGATTTTTTTACTGTAATCCCACAGTTTTGTTGCCATTCAGCTTTTACTTTGATTCTTGTTCCTGCTATTACAGAGCATAATTGCAGTTGCTACTTTATATTGAGCAATTTTTTTATGTACTAAAACTTTTGCTTAATCTTTGCTAAGATATCACGGCATAAGAATGATAACCATACTTTCACAGATGGGGAAACTGAAGTTCTGAAATTTAGCAACGTGCTCAAGATTACAAATCTAGTATTTGATAAAGTCAAGATGTCCATTTGATCCCAAGGCCACAGGGACTCCACTTACAAGTATGGAGAGAAACCGGCTATATAGCAGGAATGTGTTGGGAAAGAATGAAGTGTTTCTCCACATCCCATAAGCAAAACATAGTTGAGATCTTAACAGCGGAGCTTTTTGTTTTTTATGCCCCTGTTGATTTTATTGTATCAATGGAAATTGCTGCTTAGAACTGAACTGGATAAATAATAATTTGCTGTAAAAGAAAGACCAACTTTTACTGCCAAAGAATTTCATATTTCATTTTTATGGAAAAGAACAATAGGGAAGGCAGAGAGGGACAAACATCATGTTTATGGCCCAAGGAGCTTCAGAAATGTGCAACAATGACTTCCAGTCTAAGATAATTCCTCCCATTCTTCAGTTGGTTTGATTGGCTCAGTATGCATGTGTCTAGTTGTATGAGCACCAATTTCTCACGAATAAGGATCTGTGTGGACATTAAAAAAATGTGTCTAGGATGGAAATATCATCACATGCTTGTCCCAGCACCGAGTACACGCATGGGCTTTTTGTAAAGAAAAACTTATTTTTTAACTGCATTACATTAGCATAAGATCAGTGCACCCACAATAGAAATCGACTCCAGTTTGGATTTAATAACAATGTCTTAACTTTGCTTTGCAATTTACAACTTACAAAGTGTTCTTATGTATATTGCCTAACTTGGGCTCTTATAGGTCGTATTTCCATTTTACAGAAAGAGACAGTGAGGGGTTCAGTGTTGTTAAGTTTTGCCAGGAATTTGTCTGTAGTGGCAGAAGTCATGAGTTTTAGAAGTGAGAAATTTAACCAAGTTTTTTTTTTTAACTTCAAGCACAGAATTCTTTCCCATCTATAATGCTAAATCATGTTAGTGATGGCATGCTCCTCAACGAGATTCCTCTGATAGTGGTTTGTTCAGTCAGTGAAAGTCAATATTTATTCATTCTTGGATTGACATGAGGTGGTTTAGCACTTTGAACCTAAATCATGTGACAGAAAATATTTCATATTATTTTCTAAAGGGAGAACAAAACCTTTAACTAAAGAAAACAAAAGGAGGACCCCAATATGTTAAAGCAGAATTATTTTGCTTGAAAAGGGTGAGGAAAGACTTCACTACTTAGTCTTCTCCTTTACCAAGAATTTTCTCTGGACCACCTGCTAAGAATTCCAGGGAAATCCTCTCTTTGCCACCAATCTTGGATGTATAATGTGTTTCTGTATCATGTTTTAATATGCTTACTGGTGAGGGTTTAGATAAGTCCATTTCCAGCAGAAGTTAGTAGCTGTGAGAGGAGGAGAATAACAGGTCTGAGTTTTGACTCTTTTCTGAACTTGCTGAACTTGGTTGGCAGTTGCCACATTCAATAAGAAAATCATGAAAAATACAGAGTGTTGTACTCAATATACACAAATGGAAAGAATGTAGATCTCTAATGACTGTTTACATGTGACTAGGAAAAAAACAAAAAATCAATGAAAAAAGCAGAGGTATATTTCAACCCTAAGTTAGCTCCCAGTATTTCACTCATCTGCTTTACTTTCAGTCTTTATGTTCTTGGCATATTCACCTATACCCTAAGGAATCAAGGTCTTTCTTACCTGCTTTAATCTCTCCAAGCTGGCCTCCCAACCATAGTTCCCGCCTAGGGAGTTCGGTGAGTATAAATCCTACCTCACTTAGAGTCTTCAGTGTTATATCTCTTTGTTGCTATGTTTTTTCCTGTCTCTGCCAGCTCTCATTTATTGAGCACATATTATATTCCAAACACAGGACTAAACCCTTCATATTCATTTTGGGTGTAATCTTCTCAATACCTCTTTGAAATAAGTCAGATCAGACAAGGATGCTGAAGCTTTTAGAATTTCATGAGGGCTAATAGCCAATAAATTATGGAGCTGGGATTAAAGCTCAAATCCATCTGATTCTAAAGTTCTGGCAGAGTACTGATTGCTCCCCATTATCTGACATCTTCTTCTCTATATTGATGGAAGTTTCATACCAGCGACCATATGGCAGCTTTCTTTGCTGCAAAGAGAGGATTTCAGACGAAGTTCCACTTAGTGGACATGGTGCCACAACTTCTAGGCCATGACCACAAAGAGGAAGTGCTCTCCTCTATTGCATTCTCTCTTGCCACTGGCTGGAATATGTTTATGAAGGAGGGAGCCATCATAGCCCACTTGGACTTCAAGTTCAAAGCTGCATGTTTAGGCTGCAGAGCAGTAAGTCAGAAGATAGCTATGTCTTCACCACCATCAAGTTGCCAGGTAAGTGTTGGACCACCTAACTAGACTTATGAACACCGTATTTTGGGGTCTCTTAGAGCAGCCTAACATTTATCCTGACTAACACAGAGACCCATGCTCTAAGACTCATTTTAAAAGCAAGAAAATGCAGTATGAAACAGAAAGCATTTAATAATCTGCTGTAGTGGATCGCAGAAATGGTTTAAGCATGTTTTGATCATTTTATGCAATGAGAAAAGGGAAAAAAGGAACCCAGGCTTGGGAACATTCATGATTACCAAGAATAATGGTCTTTAGGGTGGTTTTGGCAGTTTCAATGTTGGATGGGTGGCTGAGGGTTTAAGAAGCAATATGAAATATCCAAAACAATTTTGATTCAAGGAAGGGGGTCAAGTATAGCATATGGAGAGGCTGGGGACATTCTGCCTAGCAAAATTAGAAGCAATTGGGAATAGTCAGAATGCAGTTTCAGAAATGGGAATAGATGTGAAAGATCTAAGAAAATGTTCTATGCAGCCCATTTTCTCGGAGTCTGTTATATTGTTTCTGGGTCTGTCACAAGTATAATTTATTTGTATTCTATTTAGATGTAAAAAAAATTTTAATGAATATACCAACTAATTGTTCTTAATTTTCTTACCTATTAATAATTTGGTTAACTATTTCCTTTTCACATGAATATTAACAGCTACTTTGTTTTCATTGCTTGAAACTATTATTGTATTTTTAAATAAACTCACTCTTCAGCATTTAGTATTTTATCATCTTTAAAATGCAACTATCTTCCACTTAAATTGTTTATAGTTGAGGGAGATTTATTGTCATTTTGACATATTAAATAAGAAAATATTAAAAATAAAACAACCATATTTAGTGTCATCTACAACCACTAAGAATCATAAACTGAATTCTAGTTTATGAGTTTTTAAGATGTATATCAGATATGATCCAACAACGTTAAAATCTCTCAGCAATCAAAAAATGGTTAGAGTCTAAGCTATAAAATTCCTTAAAATTTGCTTTTAGAAGAAGGGAAGTCATGCAAAGGAAAAAAAAAAGAGATTGACTTGTCATAATGAATCATAAATCATACTGGAGGGGTTTGTGTATTAAGCATTCCGTCAGGAGAAGGAATTTACTCATTATTGGAAATTCAAAGAATGAAATCTTGTTTCTCAAAGATTTCTACTAGGATTTGCTATGCTGTTTCCTTTACAGTTTAAGTGAAACATATATGAAACACAGTAACTCTCAATTATTAGGGCTGTACAATAATTTTAAAGAGATGGTGAGATGTTACTGGAAATACTAAAATGATTTGGGGAGGCAAATTGGAAGAATGAATAATTTAATTAAAATTACGACTTGTTTTGTTTCTTTACTTTCTTTTGCCCTCAAATGTTTGGAAGAGATGAATTCCAATGAAAGTCCTTCAAAGGCTTCCCAACTCTTTCAGTATAATAATCAGTCATTATAAAAGAGAGATGCTAGGTGCAGTCTGGCTATGGGGGAAAAGATCTTTCTAGTATCAGATCAATGGACCATATGTTGTAGGGTGGCAAATTGCACTTTCTCAAAATGGCTGCATCAATATATAGCTCATCCCACATCGTCTTCTTTCAGCGTGGCCTAGATGCTCCTCTGTTGAGAGGTAGAGTCGATGTTCTCTCTCCATTTAACCTCGGCAGGCCTTTGTAACTTCTTCAACCAACAGCATGCAGCAGGAATGATGCTGCATGACCTCCAGGGCTAGATCTTTAAAAGCAGCACAGCCCCCACCTGGCTTGCTGTCTTTCTCGGGACACTTGCTCCATGTTGTGAATAAGCCCAGTCCACATGGAGAGGCCACATGTGGGTGTTCTGGCTCATAGCACCAGTTAGGCCTTCAGATGAGAATCAACACCCCCTATCAGACATGTAAGTGAATGAAAAAATTGAGATGATTCTGGTCCCTAGACTTTGAATCTTTCAGCTGATGCTTCAGATATCATGTTTTCCCCAACTTCCCATCTGACTCAAAGAAATCCTGAGAAAGAATAACTGATACTGTTGCTGTAAGCCATCTAAAGTTTGGGGTAATTTGATAAGTAGCAATAGATAACTAATACATGTGGTAACTGAGCACCCACAGCTACCAAACATGGCTACCAATAGATTTTGAGGACCCTTTGCTCCTGGCTTTAGAATGACAGTGATAACTTTGTTCTGATAGTACCCAAACAATGGATTTTTTTTTAATTGTAGCTTCTCGAACAAACAAGCAAGCAAAGAAACCAAAGAAATTAATCCTTAGATTGCTTATAATTCATGTAAAAGTTACTGAGCCTAAAATGACTTTGAGGTTATTGTTATAAAGAAGTACAGTGAATGTTTTGGCAAAATGTCAGATAATCATCGTATTTTCAATGCAATATTTTCCTTTAAGTTCAATAATTTCACTGAATATATCATCTGATCTTTTAGTTTGATATATTTATATGTATTAGTCTCTAAAATCTCTTTCAGAATATATAATCATATTGAAGACATTTGTTTTTCTCTCATTATTTTTCTGATTATTTCCAAAATGCAGGTGTGTACATCTCATTTTTAAACTGAATTAAATCCTGTTGCAGGCGCCAGATGGATAGAGTGGTAGGTGCAGTTCTGTTTTTAGGCTGAGAGCAGATACAGTGCTGGGGTGTGACTCACTCTCCTCCATACCAGTCCCGTCTCTGAACATCCTGTGCAACTGTTCTCCTCTGGGGGCTTCCCCCACTGTTGGCTTTCCACTGGGGCTTCCAGCAATAGGCCTTTATTTTAGCATTTAAGGACTTCTGATCCCCCAAGAATTGAAGTGAGGTCCGCAATTCATTTTTACATATATTTATATGCTCAAAGGCTGAGGAGTAAGTGGTTAGTTTCCCTATATGCATTTTCTTTACCCAATTGTGATGGGGGAACTTGAGTTGAGGAGTCTGTTGTCTCCTTAATCTATTGAAGACCTCATTTCCTTTATTGTAGGGTGTAAAAGCTGTTATATGTTTTCTGCTGAGGCCTATATTTTTATGTCATTGACTATTAAAGATATATATATATATATATTTTTAAAGATTTTATTTATTTATTTTTCCCCCAAAGTCCCAGTAGATAGTTGTATGTCATAGCTGCACATCCTTCTAGTTGCTGTATGTGGGACGCGGCCCCAGCATGGCCGGAGAAGCGGTGAGTCGGTGCGCGCCCGGGATCCAAACCCGGGCCGCCAGCAGCGGAGTGCGCGCACTTAACCGCTAAGCCACCGGGCCGGCCCTAAAGATTTTTTTTAAAAATAAAGAATGTGTTTTCAGCGGCTTAGAGTAGTAACATTTCCCTGGTGGGGGGTGGCTAATTAATTTTTCCATTTTATAGATTCAAATTCCAGCATTTAATACATACAGATTTCAGCATTTAATACTTCATTACAGTTCCAGCATTTAATGCACTCTGTTCCACGTGATGATTACGTCCCATAAGGCCTCTGTGAAGATGCCTTTAGTGTCCAACCAATATCCCACGTCCTTGCCACTTGGTCAGGCAGCATTGCTTTGCTGTGGGCTTTCTCTTGCATCTGTAGCCCACGTTGTCTGTTGTTTGGCACGCTGAAAGTGCAGGAGAATGAATGGCTCCAGGAGCAGCCCTCAACCAATGACAGACAGGAGTTGATACACAATTACCCCTCCTTCCTTGCTCCTTGGAGAGATTAACTCTGAGGTTATGTGTTTGCACCAGCTCCCAAGGGTCATTAGAGGATTAAGCTTCAGTTACCTGCAGTGGTGGCCGGCTGGATAATGTGACCCTTCATTGGCTGTTTTCTCTTCCTTCTTTCATGTCCCCATTGTCCCATGGGTGTTCCCTCCAGCCCTCAAATGAACCATTCGCTCTGAATGCTTGTCTCAGGGTGTGCTTTTGGGAGAAAGCAAAGTAGGACATCAGTCATTCTACTATTGGTTAATTTCAATGTCTTTGTTTAATTTCTCTACCTGATTTCTCTTTTAATATAGGTATTGTTTTAATAACTTTTTCATTTTTCTGGTCAACAAGCCCAGTAACATTTATTCTGCCCTTTTATAACTTGAAACATTATATCAATTATTTTCCTCTATTGGCATGTTAAAAGGTATGTTTCTTTAGTGTTCCTCTCTTTGTGGATTGGTTTCTTTTTTTTTGGTTTCTTCCTCTTTCAGTGTATTTTGCTTTGTTAGAATGTCTGAGTTGAAAGTCTATTTTTATTTTCTCATTCAGACTAAAGCAGTGTTGAAAAATACACCCACCCTAAAGGTGATATAAAAGATCAAGGTGATAATTGAACATCTTTCCAGGCCCACTACCTTCCCTGCTGCCCGACCTGATGTTCTGTGGGAAAGAAATGCTTCTATCTTTTCCTCGCCCCACACGTCTCAGTATGCCCATGCTGTTACTGAGTGTTTGTCTTGAGGGGCATGGTGGTGTCCTCATATAAATTCAGCTCTGTGTCACCTCTTCTCACCTCCGGACCTTCCCCTTCTTGGAGACTTTTCTGGATGGGACCCACAGGAACTATTAGCAGCTAGCTAATGGTTGTTCAAGGTTAAAAAAAAAAAGTCTGGGAGTCATAGGCAGGATAAGAAAGCTTATCCATAAAGTATATGCAAGTGTTGGGGAGACTGGCTGAAGAATCCACTTGAGTACAGTCACTAGTAAAGATTTTGCTCTGCATTCCTTTTGAGGACCAGGGCTCTCTCTATGGATGGCCAGTGCTGTAGTTTGGAACTCAGACCCGTACAAAAGACGTTGGCACAGGCCAACTGCCCAGGGAGACAAACAAAAATGGTGCCAAAGCATCACTTGGGTGCAAAAATAAGGTAGCAATAATTCAACTTATGGTGAGCCAGATGAGTAGAATGTAGGTTTGTAAGGAATAAAGTGTTTTAGGCTTGAAGGAAGTGAGATACTCAAGGGGGATTGTCAAATAACAACACATGGTGTGTGAGAAGAAACTCCCAGTCCTCCTCCTGTGTTTCTTCTTTACTTGCACACTACTACTGCACTCACAACGCTTCTGACACTTCTGGTCACCAAAAGTGGGTGGATTTTCCCCATCAAGCAATTCTCTGACACCAGCTGGCTGTCCTACAATTTAACCAAATCCTGACACTGTCTACCAGGAGACAGCGTCAGATCCCACAGGTTATGGGCTCAGTCCCACGAAACTGCCCTTGCCCCACTTCAGATGTGCTTCTGACCCATTGGCTATAAATCTGAGGTTTCCATGACCCCCTCCTCAGGTTTGGTTAATTTGCTAGAGCAGCTCACAGAACTCAGGAAAATAGTTACTTATGTTGACCAGTTTATTCAAGGATGTGATAAAGGATACAGATGAACAGAAGAGATACACAGGGCACGTTCTGGGAGGATCTAGAGCACAGGAGCTTCTTGTCTTCACAGAGTCGGAGTGCGTCACCGTCCCAGTGTGGATGTGTTCATCAACCTGGAAGCTCTCCAAACTCCGGACTATTGGGATTTTATGGAGGCTTTCTCATGTGGGCATGAACAATTATTAACTCCATTTCCAGCCCCTTTCTCCTCCCTGGAAAAGTGTATGTGTGTGTTGGGGGGGGTGGCGGGGGGTGAGGCTGAAAATTCCAAGCTTCTAATTATGGCTTGGTCTTTCTGGTGACCAGCCGCCGTCCAGGAGCTCACCCAGAACCACCTCATTAGAACAAAACACACTCCTAGTGCTCTTATCACTTAGGAATTTACAATGGTTTTAGGAGCTCTGTGTCAGGAACTGGGGGCAGAGATCAACGTATATATTTTCTATTATCTCACAGATGGTGAACTACCTTCTAAGGTGCATGGGTCCAGTTACCTGCTGGTGTTTTGCTTTGCTTGCAGGAGGCATTTGAATTTGAGCCTGATTCAAATTATTAAGGACAACAATAGAGTGGTAAGCACTGCAATGAATACCTTTTCCTCACAAACTACCCAGGCTTTCTTCTTCATAAATGTTTAATTAATATTTAAAGAAAACCCCTTTCAAGGCGTGTCAAATTACTAGCCTTTCCCCAGTATCCATATCTCAGTCTGGTTCTGCTGTCTTCTGACAACACATTTTGTTCTGTATACACTACCACTGATCCTACTTCTTGAGGTCACCTTAAATTATTAATAGAAGTACATGGGACATAAATCATAAATTAATAATATTATCAATATTACTTCTTATATTTGTTTTCTTTACAGAAAATAGAAATTCATTAAAGTAAATCCATCAACTAGTCTTTCATCAAGACCCCAAAAACTTTCCATGCTGTGATTAAAATTAATATTTAAAATTACTAAAAAAGAAGTATTAACAAGTTAAAAATCTCCAGAAAATTCGATTACTCTCTTACCTTTTCTGATGCTGCTGGAACTTTCCTTAAAATACATAACTACTGATAACTTTTAACAGAGCTTTTAAAGGAATGAGTGCTTGTTATAGGCTGAGACGTGAAATGTCCTTGGAATCCCGAGCAGAATAAGCTATGAAAGAGTATTTGTTTTTCTTTGGCAGCCAAAGAGCTTAAGAGTTTGGAATTGTAGCAGTACTGGTAATAAAATATAAATAAAATTGTTAACCAACCCCCTTCTGACATGCGTGCTGAGAATTACTAATCATTCAGTCTGATGTCAGTGGGCTTGTAGTTATTAGCCTATGGTGTTCAGATCAGGGCTGATGAGAATGGCTGTGATCATTGAGACAGAATCCAATGATAAGTCTCTATTAAAGGGAGCTGTCAGAAAATACTGTGGTAAACACCTAACATTACATATACTCTCAGTATTTCTGGTGAAGTGTCTGAACACATGATGGTGGTGACAGATTTCTGTCATCATCTAACCAGTACTAGAGTAATCCACTTGCTATTTTCACATTTGGTGAAGCGTTTTGATATTTTATCTTTTTCTTTTTTTGCTTTGTTTTCATTTTAGCCTTTGATCCTCATTCTCTTCCATGCAATTTTATTTCTTTTCCATCAAAATTGGCTTGCAAAGAGAAGACCATTAAGATATACTCTGTAGCTGTCAATCAGTAGGTCCAGAAAGTTCCTAAATGATAATAGTTGATTCAGCACATTAGCCTGTTGGAGTTATATGTCAGCATCTTGTTTCCAATCCGGACTTTTACATGCAAGGAGTAACAGAGCACGTCCCCACTTCTTTTATCTTCCTCAGGAGAGCAACCGAGTGGCATAATCAATTCTTCCAGCCTTTGTATTTCACCTGATGTTTACTTTGTGCATTACTTTGAGATTTGCCCTTATTTTACCTCTTTAAAATCGATTTGCCTTTTCTTTTTATCTTATAAGAAAATAAGATTATCTTACTGCAAGGTCATGGTACATTTCATTAAACACTCATAATATTTTTCTTTTCTCCGCATCCACAAAGGAGTGAAAAGTTGCCCTAATTACCGAAAGATTGTCAGGTTCTGGATATACAAAGAATAACCTTCTCTGTATCCAGTGCTGAGGGAATTGGAGCTGTGTAGATGGCTTTGACGCAATAACTTTATGGTCACTGACATATATTAGTGTACCTAGGAGAGATCAAACAGAAGCTTGACATCTCTTGTGCTATGAATATCAAAATCAAGGAAGTGTAGATTTGGTTTTTAATGGATAAAAACAACTCCACGTTGCTTTAGAGAATTCAAAGGCAAAAATTAATTCTCAGATTTCACAAATGGCCAAGCTGGCTTTTTCCTTTGGATTTGCTGTGAATGTTTCCAAGTCACTTAATTAACAAGATCAGGATACTGTTTCTGGGTGTTAAAGGTCACATTAGGAAACTCCAGGCCTTTTCTTTATATTGCTATTTTTTAGCAGTCAATACCAGCCACCTGGAGCAATGGCCAGTACTAGGCCGGGGCTTCCTTTGCAGTGACATTTGCTCAATAAATTTTTTCATAGCAATAATTGAAAAAAGTCAAAATGGTGTGAAGAAGTAAATGTCATATTCCCACAACGGCAATTTAAACAGAATTCATAAAGGCTCAGTGACTCACAAGACAGATTAATTAAAGCCTCCATGTGGCACATGGAAGTTAGCACAAAATTTGCTTGACCACATTATTTTCATGACTACATAGAATGAATCCTTTATCAGAATGTCTAGCAGAGACTGTGATCTTGTATTAAATCTAGTCTATGTTATTGCTACTTACTTTCTTTTGGATAAATTTAATCCCATTTCCATTGCTGGTCAGTAATGTTTTAAGGACTGATTTTTAATACAAAAAGTTAAGTGTTCCAAGAAGGCGACATAATCCCTGTCTCATAGAAGTTGCTCTAGCTGTACCAAGAGTGAAATGAAAGTTCCACCACGTAAATGAAGAAAAAGCAGCTGATGCTGGGAAGGAAAAACATATTCTGGACTTGGAAAAACATATTGTCTTCTAAGTACAATGATTGTTAGTTTCTCATCCCTACGTGTTCCTATGGGGCCCTAACAAGATGGATCCTGCTGTTTGTAATTAATTATTCTGCTTGCCTAGACTAAGGAACAAATTGCAATAAACAATAAATAGTCCCAAAGCAGAAACAGCATTTATAAGTCAGGACCCTCTTGCACCATTAGGCTAGCGGAGCAGCAGCTCACACTCCTTTAG
The DNA here is from genome assembly GCF_057802395.1 of Ceratotherium simum simum. Lineage (NCBI taxonomy): Eukaryota > Metazoa > Chordata > Mammalia > Perissodactyla > Rhinocerotidae > Ceratotherium > Ceratotherium simum. Next base: position 79,219,626 of record NC_141907.1, read on the forward strand.
CGACTGGGGAGCTACCAGCTACTTCCAGCGTTCTGCCCATGAGCTTATTACGGAACCAAGTGGGTTTGCCTCCTGGTGAGTTAAATGAGACTCTACACCAGTGGAATTTGTCTCACAAAGTAAAGTGAATTTGCAGCAAATAGGAGGCCATGAGGAATCATTTCCAAAGTCACGGCATCCCTGAACAAAGGAAAACAGGAACCTTTATTTGATGGGGGATGAATATTCAAAAGGGAGAGGCGGGTATTCGCTTGCCCAGGCTCAGTTGGAAAACATGCTCCCACATACACTGCAGGTTATGGTAATGAGGCCTAAGCACCTCTTGGAGAGATCTTAGCATTAAAAATAAGGCAAAGGTCATGGGCGTAGCTCTTGTGGTGAGGCTTGGCCAGTTTCAGGGTAGTTGGTGGTTGCATCTCCTTAGCATAACAAAAGGGGAAAAAACAACTTGGAAAAACAGTTAAATGCTTCCAAACCCAGCCTTGAGTTTCTCAGGGCACCTAGTCAGTGACAAACTCGCCCCACAGTTCAACAGAGGCAAGAGCGGAAGGGGAGGGGCCGCCCTGTGCAGTCTCCCAGTTGTGGGCTGCTTATCTGCATATGTAGGTGGGAGCATTACAGTTCCTTTACTCTGCCAAGACAGGGAGATAAAATGAAAGCAAGATAGAAAAAAAAATTTAAAAAAAGAAGTTGAGGACTTGCACTTGTTTTAAAAAAATTATTTTGAATCTTGGTAAAAGATAATGCAAATGCTTATTTTATTACAATCAAAACCATGAAACGATGTCTAATTTTAAATCTTCAAAGTAGATAACTGCCAAGTTATCCATATAGCTATATGTAGCTATACAGAGATATATACGACACAGAATATATATATTATATATACTATATATGACATAGTCCCTGACACAGAAGAAAAAACTTTATATATAAAACTATAAAATATACATATAAAATTTTATATCTATAAATATATATAATTTATCTCCATATTTCTTTGTGTCAGAGACCGCAGGTTTCCTACTCTAGTGCCCTTTCTTTATGTGTTTTTAGCTTGGCACATGGTCATGCAAAATAAGGATGACTTGTCTACATGTACAAGCAGAGCAAAAAAGGAGAAGTTGCTGCTGCTTCTGGAACTGAAACCAGTGGCCCTTCCAGCCAAGGACTCTCTAGAGCAGAGCACCTTTCAGAGGAGAGATAAAGACACTTCTGTTTTGTTTAAGCCATTACTATTTTGCGTTTTTCTGTTAACTCCCAACTGGGCACAGTCTCCCGTCAAAGTGGTGGGATCATCATGAAACAATTGGGAGGCTGGGGAGAGTAAAGTACTTTAGATCTAAAGTCAGAAGCTTGGGTCTGATTCTAGCCTCTGCCTCTTGCCAAGTACGTATCTTTGGGCAACTCACCTCATTTTTGTTGCTCCATTTGTAAAATGAGGTGGCAGTTCCCACCTGACTGACTAAGGATTAAATGAGATCGTGAAATATTTGGGATCAGCAAATCTGTCCCCACAAACTGATCAATATAAACTTGAATGCAAATGAACGTCGGAGACATCTACCTATACATTTAATAAGGAAAAAACCTCTTTTGGATTTTATCTGAACATTTCAGGTAAGTAGATTTCAGAGGCTTTTTTATAAAACAAAATTAATGTATCTTCTACTTTATTAGACTCTTGCTTTAAGTAGAATCTCAGTCTCTCGGGACTTCAGTATTAATATGAGGTTCTTACACTCAGCTAACATTCTGATGGAATCACTCTTTGCTAACATAAAAATTTGTAGATTTAAGTGTCCAATATAACAAAGGCAAAAAGTGTGTTTTGTATTATATCTCACTGGGAAAATTGTTATAAGGACAGTAATTTCATTAAATATAATACAAAATTAATGACAAATCTGAAGCCACATTTGATAGGAACGTTAGAGTATTTATTCAATAAATGTGTACAAGTAGAGTACACATCTACCTTAAAATATCCAGAAAATATAAAATCCCTTAAAATATCTGAAAAATTAAGTTTCAGAATATCAGAATAAAAATCATACAAAATATGAGTTACACACAAACTAAGATGCTTATGGCCATACTGACTTTTCCCCAAAGCTTAGCCTGTAGATCTAGATGTTGCATCCTACAAGTTGTTAATATTATTTTATAATATGTATGTATTACATATTGTTTCAAATAACAAATTCAATAAAGTTTATATATTTAATAAATCTTTGAGAATAAAGAGCTTATGTCTTCATTGTTTACTGAATTGGTCATTTATTTCTAAGAAAACATTAGAAGTGAAGACTTCAAAAGTACATTGCCCTGAAAAATTAAAAATAATCCTAAAAATCACTTTCTACCACATGCAAATATTATACCTTGAGTATGATATGCAACTTGATTTCTGATCACTTTTTGTTTCACTTGAGTTTTAAAAATTTATATTGGTCAAGGAATAACATAAGGAAGATATCCTAAATTGAATTATTTCATGAGAGATAACGATTAATATTGAGGAGATATTAGAATTAGCAAGTTAATGTTTCTAAATTACTATAGGTCAGAAAATAAAAGTTACGTAAACTACATACCACAAACTTTTATTTCTCTTATATTAAATTTGCATTGCTTAGTATCAGTAGCTTTTTAACAGACTGAAATGTCTTATTTAAATTGTAATCCTTAATTATCACCAACTCTTAGTTTGTGGTTTAAGCATAACAAAGCTGGAGACAAGTTAGGGGGGACAAAAATCTCTGATGATTTTAGATCACACCTTCACCTAGAAAAGGATTTTCTTTTTGTTAGATATTCTCAATCTGTTACCTGTTTCCTGAAAACAGGAAAAGATACATTCATTTCAAAATACAGGCATTGTCACCTTCTGCAGTCTCTGCACGGAAACATGCTTAGAAAACCTCAGTCCTGACTGTAAATTAATGTTAAATGACTCTTCTGCCCACTTAACCTACTCTACTTTTCTTCTTCTTTTTCTGCCAACCTCCTGTAAATTTTGTCTAATTTTAATACCACCATGTTTTAACTCTAATCTTATGTAAGCTGGCTTCTGCCCCAACCATTCCATTAAATTTCTTCTTTCAGAAAACATTCATCATTTCCTAGTGACCAAATCCAATCCTTCTCACTTCTTGTCCTCTTTGACTAGTCTCCTACATGTGGGATTGGTGACTGTCTCTTCTTCCTTGTTAATATATTTCATTAGGACATCCACTCACTTCCTCAACATGTACTTCTCAGGGTTTGCTATGAGTTAGGCCTGGTGCGCAGAGGGAGCATTGCATTGGAGCATCAGGCAAGGCCTGGGCTTCCCTGTTACTCTGGGTTTATGTCTGCTTCTATGATAATCACACTTCCATTTACTTATTAGGTAAATATTTATTATGCACCCATTATGTGCCAAAGGACTCAGTGCTAGGGATACAGTGATGACCATTTCAAATCTTCTTGCCAAAGTGGACTTGTGAGGACTCAAGCAATTATTAATTCACTCATTCATTCAAAAATATAATTTGTAGAATACACGCTATGTGTCAGGCACTAGTTTAGGCACTGGTGATACGGTAGTGAAGAAAAGAAACTCCCTGCCTCATGAAGTTTATATTCTGCTGGGAAAAACAGACAATGCAATAAACGAGCAATATAACATGACAGAAGATGATACATGCTATGAAGAACATCAAATCAGGATAAGGTTTAGAGGACGAGAGACATGGATGCTATTGTTAGGTAGAGTGATTAGGGAAGGCCTGATTAAGGGGTGTTTTTTGAGAAGAATTTGATGGAAACGAGGGAGTGAAGCATGTGAATATATGAGGAAGACCATTTCTAGCAGAGGGAATACAAAGTGTGAAGTCTTGAGGTCGGATTTTGTTTTGTGTTTTTCACACACAGGGAAACCAGTGAACCTGGAGGGGAGTGAGGGAAAAATGAGATTAGAGTTAGAGCCAGGCAAACCAGCTCATTTAAATGCTTGTAGATGGTGATATGAATTTTATTCTAATTATAGTGGGAAGCCCTGGAGAGTTTTAAGGATTCCTTTAACTGCTTGGCAGAAAATAGACTATAATGGAGTAAGAAAGATTGCAAGGGGACCAGTTGGAACCAATGCACTAACTAGTCCAAGGAAGAGATGAAGGTGGCTTAGGTAGGACAGTGGCTGTAAAAGTTACAAGAGGTCTTATTGAGGATATACTTAAAAGGTAGACATCGCATAATTGACCCATGCTTTGGGATGGGATTATGTAAGAAAGATAACACACAATTATGACTCCAATAATTTTCACCCAAGTAAGTGGAGAAGCCTGTGGAGGACCAGATTTACTTACTCTACTTGCTGAAGTGAAAAAGACAGAGAGCAAACAGGCTTAGGGTGGGAAATCAAAAGTTTGGTTTTGTTCCTATTGAATTTTCAAGGCCTACTAGATGTCTGAGTGCAGCTATCAAGTGTGTTGTTGGACACATTGATCTGGAGCAGAGGGGATAGTTTAGTGCTAGAAATCTGTATTTGAGGGTCCTGAGTCACGGGCCTGGCTGACATCACCAAAGGAGTGGATGTTGACAGAGGAGAAAAGTCCAAATTGAGTTCTGGGTGCTCTGACATTTAGAGGTCAGCAGGAGGAGGAAAGGTAGGCAAAATAAAATGAAATAATGAAGCAGGAACAAATTCAGGAACGTGTGGTGTCTGGGACCCCTAGTGAAGAAAGTATTTCAAGGAGGAGTCAATCATCAGCTCTGTCTAATGCTGTGGAAAAGTTGAGTAAGTAGTCTTGAGAATTGTCCATCGGGTTTGGCAACATGAGGTCACTAGTAATCTTACTGTAAATGTTTTCAGAGAAGTGTGGATAACAAAATGAGTGGGGTGGGTTTAAGAGAGAGTTAGAACTGAGGAAATAGATGCATCTAATATAGATAACTCTATTGAAGAGTGAAATGTGTTGCTAGCTGGAGACGAATGTTGGGTAAAAGGATAAACAGTTTTTTTTTAAGTAGGAAAAGTAATAGGATAATTTTATGCTATGAGAAATATTCTGGAGAGGGGAGTATTAGGATGAAATAGAGAGAACAGATATAAGTATGTGAGAATGGTGGCATTGGCCATGGAAAAAGCACCATAGTCTGACACCAAATCCCAGTGTGTTGGAGTTCAGGAGATGACTGGAAGTCTATTTGTGTATTTCCCTCCAAAGACCTCTCTGTCCTAGAGTAAGTCTCTATATTAGTTGTCTATTACTGCATAACAAATCGTCCCAAAACTTAACCACTTACAACAGCAATGGTCATTTACTATCTCATAAGTTTGGGATATATAGGCCAGGAATTTGTGAGCAATTGAGCTGGGAAGCTCTGGTTCAGGGTCTTTCATGAGGTGTAGTCAGATGTCAAATGGGTCTTCATTCATCTGAAGGCTTGACTGGGTTTGGAAGATCCATTCCTAAGGAGGCTCGCTCACACGACTTGCAAGCTGGTGCTAACAAGGGATATAGTTTTCATTTGGGCCTCTGCATGGGGCTTCCTGAGTGTCCTTAACACATGGTGGCTGGATTCACTGGGAGCAAGTGATCGAAAAGATCAAGCCAAAAGCTTCAAGGCCTTGATGACCCAGCCTTGAACTTTATACACTGTCACAGCTACCATATTCCATTGACCACACAGGTCAGCCTTGAGTCAGGGTGAGAGGGAATTACGCAAGGGCATAAATACCAAGAGATGAGAATCATTGTTGGCCATCTTAAAGACTGACTACCATAACCACTCACCTTCTTTGACCTTTTTACCTTTCATTATCATCACCTGTCATATATGGAGATTTTACCGTATGAGCTCAGGTTCCCTTCTAACTCTAAAATTTCATGATTTTATTTTTCAGCTGGGCATATGGCTCTCAAAGGGAGCATATGAAGGAGAGAGGGTAGAGTCAGCTGGAATATTCTGTTTCCCAGCCTCCTGCTAATTTTTATTCCTTTTAATAATTCTTTTTTTGGAAAGTAGGGTATGTGATGGCTCTGCATATTCCAAAATGCAGTAAGTAGCCTTTTGAGTAGTAAAATGCTCATCAGCCAGTTCATAAAGAGGACTGGGCCATATTTAAAAAGAATACAGCCACTCCCACCAAAACAAAAATTCCCCTGCTATATTTAAGTTGATTTACTGAGTTCTGATTAGGAAGTGCAGCCTAAAGAATCCTCTAGGAACAATACCTCGAGGAACAATACTAGAATACTAAAAAAGAGAATATGTCTCAGTAAAACAACCATTGTTGGTCTAATAGAAGGACAAAGGGCTTTGGATTAAGATGTGCGTTTGAATTCTGGCTCTGTCTTAACCAGCTAGCTGATCTTCAGCAATCACCTAATGTCTATGAACCTCAGTTTCCTCATATATAAGCATGGATGATAATTACTACTTCACAAGATTTTTTGGAAGAATTAACTATATTAATCATGTGCAGTGACTATGACCATACCTAGCATATAATAGATATTTAATAATTGCTATTTTTTCTCTGGCCTAGATGTTCTTCCCTAATCCCATTAAGTACTCAGGCAGCATAACCACTGACACAAGTCTATTTACAATCTATGAAAGCAAGGAAAATTTTGCAAGGAACTTAAAATATCCACTGTATCAGACATATTAGCCCCGAGTCAGCATTGGTGAGTGAAGTTTTCTCTCCTGATTCGTATCTGATCGTTTGTCATTCTGTCATATAACCAGTGACTACAGCAGTGAATGTCTTTGCTCTAGTTTCCCTCTAAGACTGGAGTGGCTGAAGTGGTGTGACAGAGTGTAGAACTAACTATTCATGAACACCTAGTGTCCTCCTTGCAGGAGAATTTTGCTTCTCTATCTGTTGAACTGAAGTGCATCCATGTAACGTTCTTTGGCCTGCTCAGTAAGCCTTAGTGTGCTGTGCTGTGTTCCTAGTTCCCTCTGCCACTGAAGCTGTCAGTGTTCCAGATAGTGGCTGAACTGTTAGCCGGAGGAGTGAAGATAAGGACAATGCAGAGCAGAGCCACAGCCAATGATCACAAAACAGGAGCAAGGTGTAAACTTTTGTTTCTTTAAGCCACTGAGATTTAAGGGTTTTTTTAATCTCTCCTGACAGACACATGCCAAGTGTTTTCAACAGTATTTAAGAATGGGACTTTTTCTGCCTCATTTTTGATCATAGTACCAATTCGAGAGATGAATTGAAAGAGATAAAGTAATTTGTACAGCATTTCAAAGGCATTAGCCAGAGCCTGCTTCACATTTTTGAATCCCATATCCACTTGGAGAACCTGAAAGATCATTTTTATAGGACAGTTCTGTGAAGTGATCAATGCAGTGATCAGTGCAGAGAGCAGTTGCATTTCTGTGCTTTCCAGCTCCACCTCACACATTTTGGCAGGAAGAGATAGAGGTGTAGCTACTTTCTAGTGCTAATCCTAGCTAGAGAGCTTCAAGAAGGGACACTCGGAGAGCTGTGAATGTATTCCTTGAACTTGGTAGACACGAAACTTTGAAGCCTGAATCCTCCCTGTGAAAATTAGAATGGCTTGTGGATTAGGATCTCACTTGTGCCTGGAAAAATTAGAAGGTAGGAAAAATACTAATTGGTTTTGGGGGTAAGTGAGGAGGGTGCGGCTTTATGGATTTGCTGGTCTGAAGTCCTGCAGTTTGCCTGGGTAAGAGATGCATTTGTATTTGTCGGGCACAAGAGTGAGCCCCCAGGAAGAAACGAGTGTTGGGAGGACATTGTGTGTCCTGTCTAATGGGGCTTCATGGAGGGGCAGGAAGACATCAGCAGAAAGAAGGTGGAGGCCTGGGATGCCCCAGCGTCCAAATGACCACACAGGATAGAGAACATCTGCCCAGATTAAAGGAACTTCAGGAAAAAGAGGATCAGCACAGAGCCTAGTAAGATCCCTTAAAAGCACCTCACAAGCCGAAGAGTCAGCTTTTAACCATCAATGTGGTCAGAGGGCAGAGGTGTCCAGCTAAATAAGTACTGTTTCACTCTTCACTCCCCTCTGTCCTGCACATTTTTATCTTAGGTAAACAGCTGCTAGTTTGTTGAGGGGAGAGGTGACTAGGAAGAGAGTGTATAGCAAAAGGACTGTGCCCCTACCTTCCCACTGTAGGAAGAGAGCAGGGATGCAGTATTTGTTACATGATTTTTCAGGGCGTACCCTCAACACTGATCTTAGTGTACTCTGAACCCACTGAGCGGGTGAGATGGGCTGAAATGCAGTCTGTGCTTCACTTGCCAAGCCGTCTCTCCTGGTAGGGGATTCTAGCATGCTCAGAGAAAGGGGCATTTTTTTCTAATTTTCACAGACATCATATTGGCTAATAGAGAGCCTAGAGAGAAGATTAATGGAAAACTAAGCTTAAACTTTTGATCCATATAATGAAATGGACATTATAATTTCCAAATTAAAACTCTCTTCTTGACTTACTATGACTGCAGTGTAGCGTGTAAGTGGGCAAAAACGTAATCTGACATGCTGGACTTGTTACCAGAAGGAAGGAGATTACCACCGCTGAATATAAAAGGACGATGGAAGACAAAAATAAAATGTACCTTTATTAGACTCTGCATTTCATGCTTTCTCATTGTCTTGTTTACATGTAAACACAGAGAAGGAAGTAGAAAGAGATAGAGTGATGAGAGAGAGAGAGAGAACATAACTGAACAAGACAGAATCCTCTGTCCTGTTTGCTCTTTTTCTGCAATCTCTCCCTCAATCCACTCAGGGGGCCTTTTAGAACGAAAAGTTATCAAGTTAACATGATGCTATAAGAGGCAGGTAATCAATATGGGCATAGGAGAAGCTTTTTTGTTGTCGTTTTTGGCGGTACTCCCTTTTGTTGTGTTGGGGTGTTTTTGGGTTTTGGGGTCTTCTTAACTAACTAACTAACTAAAACTAACTTCTTATTAGTTTTCTTGTGTATTCTCCAATCTACAGAATGTAGAAATCCACTATGTTATATCAAGTCGGAACCATAAATTTATCACTCTAGCCTTGATTTCAACGGATTGCAGCAGGATGGAATTATGACACAGAGGCCAGAACAGAGGAGTAGCCAAAGAAAGGGGAATGGAGGCAAAGGGAGAATTGCTTCTAGGCACCCATTCAAGTTGGATTTTGTCCAGATTCTAACAACCCATTGGGATCAGTAACTAAGTACTTTGCACTATCCTCTGGATTCTGAGTTTGGCTGTGATGATTAACTGGTAAGACTGCTATTTCTGAAAATGGGCAGTAACTACATATTTTTCCAGAAGTTTCTGAAATCTATATCTATATCTGTATAGGCAGGTAGATATAGGTAGATGGATAGACATAAATAAATATATAAATGTAGATAGATAGAGATATACACATAGATATTTCTAAGGAGCTTATTAACATTTGTTTTAGTTATATTTTCTCCACTATATAAAGTAGTGTTTTCTTCAGTTTTGTTCACCATCAAGTTTGTAAACATGCTGCAAAATGAAAAGTGAGTATACATGAATGAATTTAGTTAGTAGCTTGGGTTGCAATCAGCTGAGCTGGCCAATCAGTTTCTCTGAACCCGTACCTATTTCTAAAATGCAGATCCCCTAAAGAAGATTCTAGGCTTCATCATGTCCAATGTTTTTGGAGTAGAATTTCGTGATAGGAGAAAAACAGTAATAATATGTGTACTAGGCACGTGAAGAAGTCAAAAAGTCTTCAGATTTGTGATGGAAGGAGATTCTGAGGAATCCTCTGGGGGCTGAAAGGAGGAAAGATGGAGATAAATTTGGAAGGGAAGATATTACTTTAATGCTATATTGGAGTGCTCTGGAATCTTAAATTATGTATATTTCAGTAGTTTTGACTTCTGCCTATTGAGGGAGTACCCACATTTGTGTGTTCTGTTAGCTTTCTCTTTTAGCTAGTTGCTCATCTCTTGTTAAAAACTCAGGTGGCTGATAAGGGCATAGCCAGTGAAGCCTTAGCCAATAGCCTGGTACACTTTCAGCAGACAGCATGCAGGTAATTAACTAGAAATGCACATGGGTCAGTGGTGGAGGGCCTACCTCACTTATAGTATTGGCATAGGGGTGAGGGTGCTATCAATCCAAATGATGGCTAATAAGGCAGAGTAGATTTGGAATCATCCAGGCTTATGTCATTAACCACGGCATTCAATCTGGGGGTGTGGCTAGTGGGTCATTGTGACAGGAATCTCCTAACAGCAATATCTCATACTTAACAGTAAGACAGCAAGTCCTTTTTTATTCCAGGAACTCTACTCCTGTTTGAAGCAGACCCACAGGCATTAACTGTGGGTAAATAAAGTGTCCCTATAGAAAGACTGGGACAGGAGTTAGGTTGTGAGAACCATAGCCAAAAAAATCTAAGCTCCATGGGAAGGTTCTTGTCCCAGCAGGGGAATTAAAGCACAAACAATGAATGGGAAGAAACTCACTCCTCTGGCCAAGTCCTCATGACTGGGAGGATGGAGAGAGGAGAGAGGGTAAGAAAAAGGCTGTAGCTTCCTGGGTTTGGAGTAGACTGGGATTGTGAGATTAATTCCCAAATCCATCCACTTTCTAATGCCCTAAGTGTGAATATAATTATCTCCGAAAATTGAGACGGATAGAGGCTGAAGTTTGAAAAGTTTGAGTGAATGAAATTTTCCAATACCTGGAGTTGAGCAAGTCTAGGAACAGCAGGAAGATACAGAGCATATCAAGTGTGGAGTGAAAAAGAAATTGGGAAGGATCCAAGGACATGTCTCCTCTACTTCATAGTGGAAGATACAGAAGAGAAACCCAATTTACACGAATCCCAAACCAAATTCTTCAACATTGAACTTTGAAATGCTCTGGAGGGAGAAATCCCTAAAATCACCCTTTTCCAATGAAGCACAGCTTCTCAGTCTTAACTCCAGTCTAGGAAATGGGCACAATGGGAGAGTATGACTCCTTCGAGTGTTACTTAACATTCCCAGTAGACAACCACATTCCATCTTGAGAACTAAAAAGTAAACATTTCCTGCATTACTTCACAATTAGACTCAGCAACAGACTGACTAAAATAGACATGCGCTCTCCTGTTCTTTATCCTTCCCCAAGCAGCCGAGGGATCCTATACAGGAATGAGCTCATGATGACTACCGGGATTTTGAAATCAGACACGAGTGTCTTAGTTGTTGTTAGTACTGTCCAGTCGATTTCAACTCCTTGCGGAATCCTGCTGGTCTGGTCTTTTCATGCCATCCTCTCACCTTCCGGTACTATATCAGACAATGCTTTGCTGCTATTCACAGGGTTTTCATGGCCAATGTTTTTAGAAGTGGCTTGGAAGTGAGTGGCCAGGTCCTTCTTCCTAGTCTGGAAGCTCTGCTGAAACCTGTCCACCATGTGTGACCCTGAATACCAGTGGTATAGCTTTCAGCAACACAGCAACACGTAGAGGCCACAGGATGACAACTGGCAGACAGTTGATGTGGTTCCCTGACTGGGAAACAAACCCAGGCTGTGGTGGTAAGAGCCCCGAACCTTAACCACTAGACCACCAGGGCTGGCTGAGTGTCTTAGAGGATACCTATACTCCAAATTCTGGCTTTACAGATTAAAAATGCTTTAAACTTATGTTTTCAAAAATTTTCTTTCAACAATACAGCTTATTTGGTCCTTGTTAAAATTTTGAGTGAAAATATAGCAACAACAACAAATCAAATATCACGACACCCGTTTCAGTCCAATACTCTGAATCTCCAACACTTGGAGAGCTGAATGCACTTTAAAACTTGGAAAATATGTTCTCCACTATTTAACCTAAATGCCACCATAATTACAACCATCTCAAACTTATTCCTATAATCCTTTCTGCAAGATATACAAGTAAAATAAAGTAATCTAAACAATGAAAATTAAATAGAACCCTGCAATGATATAGTCAAATTTTTCTCATGTTAGAACAGAATGAAGGAAGGTATTATTAAATTTTGGTATTTTGGTATTAATTAAAATACCGAATCCCACAATCCATGAAGAAAACCAAGCATACCATAAGTACCATAGACATAATGCTATTGCATACTTATAGACTACAGTATAGTGTAAACATAACTTTTTTGTGTGTGTGTGTGAGGAAGATCAGTCCTGAGCTAACATCCGATGCCAATCTTCCTCTTTTTGCTGAGGAAGATTAGCCCTGAGCTAACATCCGATGCTGATCCTCCTCTTTCTGCTGAGGAAGATTGGCCCTGGGCTAACATCCGTGCCCATTTTCCTCTACTTTATATGGACACCGCCACGGCATGTCTTGACAAGCGCTGTGTTGGTGCGCGCCCGGGATCTGAACCTGTGAACACCTGGCTGCCAAAACGGGACATGCGCTTAAGTGCTACGCCACCAGGCCAGCCCCTAAACCTAACTTTTATATGTACTGGGAAACCAAAAAATTTGTGTGACTTGCTTTCACTTTATTGTGGTGGTCTGGAACTGAACTCACAGTGTCTCCAAGGTGTTAATATATTTATGCCATATATATTCAAATGTACTAAAGAGTTTAAAAATATTTGCCTTAAAAAGATGCACACTTAACATCATGCTAAGCACTTAAATACATACGTAATGTACTAGGCATTCTGAAGGATAAAACAAAACTATAAAACAAGATCAAGATCACTGCCCTCCAGGATGGTAGACTTTAGTCGTAAATACTTCAAGATTCTCCCTTAAGAAAAACTGACTCTATCCTACCCATCATTTTCCTCCATATTCATACCTTCTTCTTCTTTAGTTTGTAACGCAGCATATTCTCCTGCCTTTTCCCTCTCTTGTGGGGTTTTGGTCTGCTCTCTGGGATTCCCCTTCCTTTTCCTGCACTTTTAACTTTGGTTATCCCAGCTTTCTAGCCTCAGATTTCCTCTCTTTTCTTTTTTTTTTTTTTTGCTGAGGGATATTTACCTTGAGCTAACGTCTGTTACCAATCTTCCTCTTCTTTTTTTTGCTTGAGGAGGATTGGCCCTGAGCTAATGTTTGTGCCAATCTTCCTCTATTTTGTATGTGGGTTGCCACCACAGCATGGCTGATGCGTGGTGTAGGTCTGCACCTGGGATCCAAACCCATGAATCCAGGGTGCCGAAGCAGAGCACATTGAACTTAACCACTACACCATGGGGCAGGCCCCTCTTCTCTTTCTTATGGTCCACACTTTCAATAAGCGATTTTGCCTTCCCTACAGTGTCAGTGCCCATGCTGTTAAACTCTTGTCTATTTTCCAGCTCAACTCATTGTCATGCCCTTGCTGTTAAAATTCAGATTTATATTCCTAGATCAGATCTTTCTCCTGAGACATGATGCCTACTGGACAACCTAACTGCTTCACAACACTCCAAACTTATGTCTAAAATCAAATCTTTAATTTTACTGACCTTGTAGTCTAAAAGTTTTCCCTCTCTTTTTGTTTTCTATCTCATTTAATGACACCAGCACACTCCTAGTTGAATAAGCTGGAAATCTAAAAGTCTTGTTTGACCTCACCTGCCCTCTCCATCTACGCCTGTCCAGGAACTGTGTCTTGTCAGTCTTGCTTCTTTGACAGTTCTCAGGAGTGTCCATTACTTTCCATCCCCTTTACCAGGTAGCCTTAATTAAAATCTTTACAATTTCCTATGTGGCTGGCAGAACATTCTCTTACTGGTCTTCTACCTTCAAGCTGGCCCATCATGGACACAATAATGCCAGAATGATCACTCTAAAATGCAAATATGATCATATCACTTCTTTGTTTTTAATACTGTATGGCTCATCAACTCTTTTAGGATAAGTTTCAAATTCCCTGGTGTATAACAGAAGGCTCCTCATATCCAATTTGCAGCTCTCACTTAATTTCCTGCCACTCAGTCCCTCAAACTCCATTACCATAAATAAAATGTCACAGGCCCATGTATACTGTCCTCCACTTCTTTGTGTACATTGCTCACTATTCTTTTCTCATCTCCATTAACTTTCTCTCTCCCTTCCCCTTCTTAACACACACACACTTTACTCGTGTAAATACAATTGTTTCTTCAAAATCAGTTCAAAATTTTGGAGAAGATTCTCCAATGACAAAACCACTCAAGTCTGAATAGGTGGTCTATTAAGCTCCCATATGCCAGTAGAACACTTCTTTTAAAGCTATTTTCAAACTGCATCTTAATAAACTGTTTTTTGTTCGTTTGTTTTTTTTCTCTCCCTCTAAACTGAAAAGTCCTTTGTAGAATAGCTCTTGGCATATAGAAAGTGTCCAAGTTGGCAGCTCTAATTATCAAGTGATGTGAGAAGAACTTATAAAAAGTTCAGTCCTATTTAAAATGTAGTTGTCACAGGTCAAGGCTATGGTCTTGGTTACTCTTATTGAAGAAAAAAAGATTTAATAAATTATTTTATTTTCCTCTAAGTTTAAAGAGTAACAAAGGATAATTCTCAGTGTACTTTCAGCACGAACCCATAAATACTGTAATTAATTCTTTTTCAATTAGTATTAATTTACCTTTTATATTTAAGGTGCAACATAAGCAATAATTTAAATATACTTCTCAAAATGAACTTTAAATTTGTCACTTTTTCCCTCAAACTTTCTAGCGGCCCCAGCTTATTAAAAATAAAATCCGAAGTTTTGCAAGCAGCAATACCAACATGATTCAACTGACTATCTGGCTATTCTCTTTATGACTACATCTCCTTCCATATAGCATCCTCTCAACAAATATTATTGAATGAATTAACTGTTGAATGTGTTATATTTTCAGCATTCTCAGGAAGGCAATGCACGGAATTGTATTGAAGCATGCCTCAGACAAAATGACAATTGCTTATATTCTCCATGGATCTCATTTGCTGCTGGTTTCAGGCATCTATTTAGCATGATGCAGTCTTAGGTATGCCTGTTGCAATATAAAAACCATCTCAAAATAAGAATTCCAAAATATATGTTTTGTAAAGTTTCTATGTGCTATATAATTACTATGGATAATGCATATGTTGAGAATTAAAATATTTTAAGTTAAGTTTAGACACTAAATTTACTGCAAAATTGTGTGTTTGGATTCCTAGAAACTGATGTAATGAATACTGAAGTCTAGGTCACGTATTTATTTGAAAATAGCTTTGGGAAATTCTTTATTATCTAATCACTTAAGAGTAAAAGGATGAATTCTGAAACTTCAAGAGAAATATTACAGACAATTAGAATGAATTTAGTTAAATGAAGGGAAAAAAATTAACCTTGAGCTTGCTGTGGTGTACAAGATGTACTGAAATTACAGTCCCTCCATTGAACATAATGACTTCATTCTACAAGCAGAGTTAACTATGACTTTCCTATACATATTAGATAAAGCTGTATATTGTTACTTGGTTAATCATCATCTCTTGTCTTAAAAATAAAATGGATTTTCCATCATTAAATGTTTAAATGAAGGAATGTGCAATGTCCAGTCTATTTCTTCACATTTTTTTAGGAGTAATTACATCTTTTACAATTTCTTTTTTCCTTTTTTGTCAGCATCTATGTTCTTCTGTAAAAGGGACTTGTCCTCAGGGTGGGAGTGTGGAAATGTACAATTAAAATAAGTCTTTATTACATTACTGTTTGTTAATTAACTGAACACCTTCATCAGCAGATCTATCAAGCTTTCTTTCCTGAAGTTTTAAAGACTAAGCAAATGTGAGAAGGAGGCTCTTGTGCAGCATGTGTGGTATGGAACAACTGGATTTATTTTCATCTTAGATGCAATAACACAGTGTGAAAATCAATGAGAAGTGAAGGCACGGGTAATTAAAAGATGCTTTGTTTTTGTTTCATATGAAATGCCTTTATCCCATTTGCAAAAATATCCCCCCAAACAAACAAATAAGCAAAAAGCCATTACATATACACAAAAGACAAAAGTCGTGTAAATTAGAAAGGTGCTGAAGTTAGTGCAATCAATGAATATTAACTCAAAATGTGCTTATTGTGAATGAGTACCATGCAATGAAATGACTGACTTTAAAACAAAAATCTTAACAGGCCATTCCCTCATTAAGCACTGCACAGGTTTTACACTAATATGCCCTGGGTCCCTGCACATACCACCAGCCTCCTCTGCCAGCACTCCCTCCACCGTCTGGACATCAGGATCAAGGGTGTTCTTTGAATTCTTTGATATGCCATGCTCCTTCTGGCCACAGGGCCATCTAACATTTTATTTCCTCTACTTGGGACACAATTTCTTTCCTCTCCACTAATCCTCTCCACTATTTACACATAGTTCAGAATTCAGAGTGGAGTCTTCTCATCTGCGATTTCTGGATATCACCTGGAGCAGTAATAGGCAAATGGGAGAAATGCCACCACTTGGAAAATGTTTAAGAATACGTAGAAGCATTTTTGATTGTAATAGTGACTGATGGAGGGAGTGCTTCTGCCATTTAGTGCTCCGGGATCAGGTGCTAAGAGATCCACAATGTGAGGTCAATTTTGCACATTGAAATATTGTCCATCTCAAAAAGCAAATAGTGACCCCATTGAGAAACACTGACTGACAGAATAGATCAAGTCCTGTATTAAAATTTCTATTAGCTCTCTGATCTCTACCTTTATTGTCATTTTAAATGAGTAATTTTATTGGTTATAATAATATTAGCCCAAATAAAATTATTGGGTGAAGGGCAGGGATCTTTATTCCTAACATGTTTTTTTAGGTAGACAGAATTAAAAAACATAACATTCCTGGCCTCCCATTCAGCATTCAGAATGCTCCCTTACTCATTCTACCTCATGGAATGGGAAGGGCTTATTTGATTTGTAAGTTTGGCAAATATAACCCAGGAATCCTGTTCAGTTTATTTCCTCCCTTGGGAAGGGGCTGCCTACAATTCTGCTCTTCCTTGGTGAGACTTGGTGAGACTTGGTGGCTAAGTCTGCTTAACTGTGGAGTCCAATCAGCAAGCCCATTTAATTTTCTCACCAACCTATATCTACCAATAGTAAAAATGATATTTGGCACCCATCTGATACCCCTTTTAAAACTCTCAATTTGTTAGCCCCCCACCCATAGAAAACCCACCATCTCATTCCTAGGCCAGGTCACTTATTAAGAAATAAGTTACAAGGAGAGAAATTTTAGGGAGCAAAACATAAGCAAGTATAAACAAAATAACAGGGCTTCTGGGATGGCCACACCTTTGGATATGGACAAAGTGTTTTGATTTGAGTTTTTCCAGTTGTACAGTTTTAGATTTCAATTGCTGGAGCCTAGATGAGATGCTTCCAGCCAGCCACAGGATCTTGCAAAGGGATGCTTGGGTGTTGGCCAATGGTCAGGCACAGGGAGCCTGGCAAGAAGAACTCAGGCCACACGGACATGGACCTCAGCAAAGCCACAGGTCTGAGTAAGAGAGAGTTGGCCAGAGCATGAGCCTCAGCGAAACTGTGTCTCTTCATGACGTAGGGGGATCCTGGCTTCAGGATGTTATAGGCAGAGCTTTTCCTAAGCAGGCATGGGTGAGGAAAACTTCATCTGCAGGAGGGTCTTCCCAGTGATGAGCCTCTTAAACATCAGAAGAAGAAAATGTGCTTTCTATTTTTAATCTCAAAAACGGCCAATCTCCTTATGTGCTGGAGAGCCCTAGGGAGCCTCTAGGTTTAAGTTATTAGAGAGAGGCCTAGGTAAGCAGCATTAGGTCAGCTGCTCAAAATTCCCTTCTGAATTCAGAACCAAGAAAGAAACCTGGAGGAACAGTTCTTAATTTCAAGTAGCTTACCCATTGGCTCAAGAACGGAAGCTACTCAAATAATTTGTGTGTGTGGTTCAGGGTGATTTGGTCATTATAACTGGCCTGCAGGTTTTGCCTGTGCTTTAATGGAACGTTCCCAAGAACTTTATGGAAGTCAAAAATGGAGACACGGCAAAGTCTGCAGAAGCACGAGCCTGTGGAATTGTTGCTCCCCAACCCCAGAGGCCCCCACTTCAAAAGCATCAACAGCAGCTTCAGTTCAGAAAGAGAGTCAGCGGCAGCAGCAACGCAGCACAGGACTGAACTGCTGACTCACAGGAAATGGTGCAGCTGTGTTACTCGACAGGCCCCCACCCCAAATGCTGCATCAAATGCTAGGCACTCAAAGCTGAAAGGAAATGGACATTAAAAGGTTTGGAATATATTGACTTGGAAAGAAAAGAAAAAAGCAAGACCAGGTGACTGGGTTTATCATCGCTGTGAAACTTTCTCAAGGGCCACTCTCTGAGAGAGGATGTGGGAGACGTAGGGGACTCCCACCATCCCCTTCCCCGATACGTAAAATGTACAGTCAAAACTAATCTTCAGCTAGAGCTTTCCCCTAATTTAGTTTAAATTCACAGGTCTTGATTCTGTAAAATTTACCAGCATTCTGATGAGGCTAAACCCAAATACTTTACTTACCCAAATACTTTACTTACCCTCCATTTCTTAGGTATTCTCGAAGTGCTTCTGTATTCTTTGGCCAAAATTGAGGGAAAGGTTTTTCACTTTGTCCTCATATTTGTTTCAGCTTTTATTACCAGAATTCCTTATTGTGTTCTTTCAATCTCATTGCAAAATCTCTGATATGATGTAGTAGAAAGGTGACCAGACATAATTTGGGATGAGTGAATTTTTAGCCTTGGTAACAGAGTAGCCTTTTGTGTTAATTTAATTTATTCTGTGATGAACTGACAGTTACCTACACCAAAATCCATTCTCTTCTTCTTCTTTAGTAACTAAATCCTCTATTTTATTTATGTGCCTAATGGAAAGCCTGTATTTTCCAGCTTCTCTACCATTCACTAATGTGGCCTTGTCACTAATTAATGGCCAGTGAAATGTAACCAGAAAAATATGTAATTTCAAGGATAATTCCTTAGAAGATGTCTGGCATGTACCCTTTATCTATTTTTTGTCCTTTCTTGTTTTGCCTCCATATTGCTCCCTGGAAAACAGATATGATGGTTGGAGATCTAGCAGCCATCTTGAGATATGAAAACAAGGGCTACATCAGTCAGAGGTACAGGAGCCCACCGATACAGTGCATACATGTCCACAGCTGGGGGGACAGAGCATGGCGGAGAAAGGAGTGGTGTGGAACGGGAGGGACAAACAGAAGTTGTCTGCACAGATACCCCAAAGGGGAGAAGACTTAAATTGGATAAGAGTTTTGATATTACAATGGATTGCACATTTTAATTTTGAAATGAGGCTGTCTTTTAAATAAAAATGATTCAAAAAATGATTATAATAATATGACAAGTTACTCATAAGCGGGGAAAAAACTAGTCTACAGATTATGTCCAATGGGGAAAAAATGAATAAAGTTGTTATGTATTTGCACCTTACTGAGTTGAGTTCATTCAACGAAATGAGTTGAATGACCTATGTCAAGGGTTTCTCAACCTCAGTACCACTGACATTTTCGGCCAGATGCATGCCCAAGTTGTAATAATGAAAAATGTCTACAGACATTGTCAAATGCCCCCTGGGGGCAAAATCACCCCAGCTTGAGAACCACTGAGCTATGTTGATAAATAGAGGTGAGGCTCTATGGTAATTTTGTGGGTCACTTTTTAATTTTCACTAGTCATACCCCTTCCCTTGCCCTAAATATCATAGATTACTCCTTATTTTTGTGCTCCATTTCATTAAACATTCATTCTTTTAGCAACTAGTAAAAGCTGGGAGTCAGATGATAGGGTGTTCTGCTCAGCAGAAAGGTTTTGTGGATTTTGTAGTGTTTCTTAACAGAGTTTTCTTTACTCTTTTCTCTTTTCTCTTTTCTCCTCACCTCTCCTCTTCTCTTTTTTTCTCCCCCATGAACTACTTCCCAAGGTGGCTTGAGAGAAAAAGAAATGACCTTCTTAACCAAGAATTTGTTATTCTAGCCCCGCTACCAGGTAGATGTACAGTGGTGGAACAGCCCCCAAATGCAGTGTTTCTTTTTCTTTTCTGCAGCCCCTGCCCCTCAGCCAGGATGCTTAAATTATGCTCGAATTATCTAATCGCCCACTGAAAAATGACAAGGGATCCTTTTGATGGACCGGGAATTGATGCAAAGATGCAAATCTTTTATTTCATTATACGGAAGAATAAACAAAGTTTTGGAGCCCCATTTTGACATGTGACTATTAACCTTCTAATTAAGATATTTGCGGTTACTAAAATTTAATATTCGTAATCCAAAATTAGTGCATAGCTTACTGAAGGCTCTGATTCAGCATACTGATGTTGTTTGAAGTGCATGTGATGTCCAACAGTTGATATCCTTCCATTTACAAATTACTCTCGGCTTAGCATCATTCTCATTTTCATTTATTGTCTGCTGTTGTTTTACTTTATTGTCAATGGGATGAAGCCTTGTATATTTGCATAATTTGGGCCCCAAATCTTCTATTGTTTAAGATTTAAGATATGTATGTGCTGTGGTTCAACCACAAATTAACAATATTGAATTGCTAAAGCAAATGTATACATAATTCCTAATAAAAATTTGTCCTGTATGTTTCCTCTTCATTCATAATGGACTGCATGTTAACTCGTATTCTTTAAATAACAGCAAATAAATCTAGTAAATTTTCAGGATCAGATAAGTTTTGAGCTTGTAGGGCATTGACTACAATGCAAAGTACTATTTAGAAGCTCACTGTCTTCTTTTAAAAAGTAAATGATTATTGTTTCACATATGCTCCTTCCTAGTATTTATTATCTCTGCTTTGTTATTATTTTACCAGAAAGTGTGATTTCATGGGGTAAATAAAACAAGAGTCTTTTTTTCCTCAACATGGTTATTTCTTGATCTGTGGAGTACCTAGATTTTATTCTTTTGATCTAATTGAGAATATTTTTAACATAAAAATTTTCATTTATTTTTATAACAGATCATTTGCTCTCAACAGATCACATGATTTTTCTAGTGCTTTCTTGCCAATTTTTTTGTTGCCTAATTTTTTCTTTATAGGATAGAATAGTGGTTCTCAGATAGGTGTATATAGTACTTTTTTCAGTAAATGTTTGTTGTCTACTGTTTACCATGCACTGTTCTGGGCTCATGAACTATATCAGTGAACAGAACAGACTGAGTCTTGTGTTTGTGGACTAGACTTTGAATTCTAGTGGGAGAGAAAGATGATAAATAAGATAAGAAAAATATATAATCTGTCAGGTGATAAATGCCAAAATCATTGACAGCTTATTCTCTCATCAACAGTTATAAGCGGGCTGCTTCACACACTTTTGATATTTTTCAGTATTTAATTTAATTTTCAGAAAGTCTAGAAGTTAAAATGTTGTCTTGTTTTCTTTGCCATGTCTTTAATAATGAGAGAGGTTAAACCGTTTTTTAATGTTTCTTGACAGTTTCTTTATATAAGAACTGCCTACATATGATTCCTTTGCTATATTCCCTTTTATTCTTTTTCTTTATTTGTTCTTTGTATATTAAGGTAATTAGCTCCTTAAATCTCATGTATTACAAATACTTTTCTTACTTTGTAATTTTTTAGTTTCCCATATTTTTTCTGCAATTAAAAAGATTAATTGATCACATTTATTAGTTTTTTTCCCTCTTTGTTGTTTCTAGGTTTTATATCAACCTTCTTTCCCTACTTCTCACAATTTCTTCTAGAATTTTTATATGATTATTTCCTTATAACTAATATTTGGATCACTCTGAAGTTGGTTTTGGTATAATAGCAAGTTAAGTTGCCAACTTCATTTTTTAATTTTTAAAAATTTTAGCTTAAATGTCTGGTCATTTGTCCCAATACCATGGTCCAGCATCTATATTTCTTTACTGCCTTGGTATTACATATTTTTCATGTACTAAATCCCCATATGTGTGAACTTCTATTTTTTACTTTATTTTGAGTCACTGGTCTGTCACTCTGCAAAGCAGCAAACTCTTTAATTATCATTTATTAATATTTTAAATACAGATTAGGTTCAATCCTACATTAGTAATCTTTTTCAGGATATCTCTAGAAGTTCTCCTTTGGTTATTTTTTAGATAAACTTTACTCCTATTTTCTTACTTCCCTTTGCCATCCCTCAAGAAAATTATGTTATTTTGTTTTGGATAACATTGATTAATTTTTGAAGAACTGACATGGCTAAAATAATGTCTTCTTACTCACAAATCAGATGTGTATTTCCATTTTTCATATTTTTTATATTCTTTTGTTGGAGTTTTAGGTTTCTTCATAGAAGAATGTTTCTCACTAAGAATTTTCCAAGCTATTTTATTTATTTTGTTAATATTGTAAAAAGTATCCTTTCTTCCTTTTTAATAAAAAATAATGTAAAAGCTATGTTCCACATGCTTGTTTCATGACTAACATTTTAATTAATTTATTATTTTTTCAAAAAGTGTTTGATTGACTCTTTTATGTTTTCTAGGCATAAAATTTTAGAATAATAATATTTCCAGGTATAAATGTATTTTTTCTACTCCCAAACCTACAATTCACAGAATTCAGTACCAGCACTACCTGCCTACACTAAGAGAACTAAGTCATCCAATGAGTAAACAAAACAAAAGCTAAAAACAATGAAACAGAAGGAGCAGGATGCACAAAGTTTCCCAGATGCAGAAAATAAATCAACAGTGGGCTGGCCACGAAGGAGCAGATGGTGTGGGTACAGGAGTGTTGGACATGTGGATGAGAAAGAAAGGAGAGGAAACTCATCAGTACTTGGGATTGGATGGAGCACTTGCAGGTTTTCCCAATCCTTTCAGTCTCCCCACCGAGAAGAGGTGGAGTGACTTATCAAGAAAGCAAACTTGGGAAATATAAATTGGACATGCTAGGCTCAGCAACTCTCTCTTCCTCATGGGAATGAGCATCCCAAGGTGGCAGGACTTCCTCTCTGCTCTTACAGTTCTGTGACCCTAACCTCCGGGTCCAGCAATGCCTGGGACTGACTAGGTGAGTCTGCCTAACCCTGGGTTAGGAGACTGAATTTGCTTTCACACTAAGATATGTTCCAATGGAAACTTTACAAAAATAATGATGTTACTTTGACCTCCATTTGAGAATCCTTTGTCTTATATACCAGTTTATTTAGAACCCAGGCAGAAAAGAAGTGGAATTTGATTGGGCCTCTCAAAGACCTGCACGAGAATTTAAGGTCCCTGAGGGTAGAGATCCTGTCTATTTTGGTACTCTTTCTCCAACAATATAGTGGTTAAGGGTGCAAACTCTGGACTCAGACTAAACTGGTTTCACAGTCTGGCTATGCTATTTACAAGCTCTATCACGTGAGACAAGATAAGCATCTTCAATAAACCTCATTTTAACTGTGATAAAGTGTTCATAATAATAGTACCTACATAAAAGTGTGCCTTTGAGAAGTAAACTAGATAACCTGTGATAAAGTTTAGCACAGTGAGCTAAGCACTGCTTATTACTTGCTAAGTACTCAACAGAAGTTGTGATTATCGTTATGACACATGGAAGACAAAAAATAAATATAACCTTAAATGAATGTAATCTATTGAAAACAAGAGTGGACTAGTTATCAGGAAATTTGAACTCTGGAATCTAGGTTTGTGCCAGTACAAACATAATCTTCCAAAACAGAAATTCCTATAATAGCCAGAAAAGAGATTTTTGTGAAAATCAGGGCACACGATTTGTTCATAAATTAGGCAAATAAATTAAAAAACAATTTGAATTTATCCCAGAAATTCAAGGAGAGTTGATTATTAAGAAATTTATAAATATAATATACTTGCTTAAGAATATGTTTTATCTAGATTATATAGATAAAACAAGATATTTTGTATATATGTGCGTGTGTGTGTATCTCCTCTTTGGGATGCTCTCTGATCCTCTATCCCATCTAAGAGGTTGACCAGATTCTCAGAGGAGCTCTAAGAGATCTACTTATGGGATCATCCCAGAGTCCCATGCCTGGACATCAGTTCTATGTGAGTGGCCTGGCAAGTGGATCACTTCTGCTGACTGGCATGGTGGGATCAAGCAAGACTGGGCTACCAGAATTCTACTGACACGATGATTTTGCATAACTCTCATTCACTTGATTTTGCATGACTTGCATACAGGACAAATTGAGGGCTTTTGGCTACCCATAGTTCAGCACAAATCCTTGGGCTTGAGCATTAATCAGGCATTGGCTCTTGCACATCTGTATTATGACCATGGTGCTGCCTTAAGTCTACAGGACCCAAGAGTGGTGGGGGTGGCAGCGGTCATCCTTTGCCCTGTGCATCAACATTGCTTGTACCTAGGGTGGTCACTCCCCCACTCTGCAAACTCCGCTCCACCTGTCAGGCAGTCCTCCTGGTGTGGCAGCTCCTATCTCTTCCCAGGACTTGGACACAGTTGCTCCACAACGCCATCAGGCCCTTCTTACAGATTTCATCTTTTGCCTCTAATTGATGTTGTGACACTGTGCTCTCCTTGGTTGGTCTTAAGCTACACCACACGAGAGAGAGCCATTTCTCCTTGGTTGGTCTTAAGCTGTGCCACAGGAGAGACAGCCATTCCTTCCAAGAATAAGACTGCTCTTCTCATTCCTCACACGGTCTGTCTTGCTGATGGTGATGTGTGGAAGACAGAAATGCAATCTACAAGGAAAGAAATCACATGCTGGAAAGGCAGTGATTACAGCCTAAACTGCTCAAGAGAGGACATGATTGGAAAATGTGTTGTTTTACATTTATATTCTATATTTATATAAATATCCTAAAGGTAAATTGCACACGACCAGACACAGAATGATTGTTTACTTTTACCTGCATACTCTGGGTAAGACTTGCATGTGTGGTCATCACCAATAAAGCACAGCAACAATCTCTAAGAAGCTAGTGTTCATAGGTGGCAGGATGTATGTTGCAGCATCACGAATAATGATGTAACCAGAATTAAATAAACGGTATTAGGGAACTACAAAGTCAAGAAGATTTATATTGTTTCAATACAAACAGTTTTTTGAGAACCACTGCTTTGTGATTAATAAGTGGCACTACCTCTTTCTGGAGGAAACAGATATGAAATTAGCTAGAAATGATGGATTTGGCAATAAAGTACAGGAAGAGATGGTTCTTAGACATGAATAAGAATAGACCATTCTTGTTGATCACTATCAAGGATTTTCACAAGCTCTGATTGGACAATAAATGTGTAATTAACTTTTCTCTGCTCCTTATTCTAAATCATCGACAGATCACTACCCTCCATGGACCCGTGAATTTTGTAATGCATTTTGGAGCTCTGCAAAAATATATTTGCTTGGGGTACCACACACTGTATGGGTGGACTTGAGTGCCAATATATTAATCAGTCAAATAAAAAGATATGATATGACTATCTCAATAAATATCAAAAAATACTTTAAAAAATTTAACATATTTGTTAAAAATGTAGTAAAAAGTTAAATTTGGAATATTTCCTTAATAAAATATGTATTTTAATCTCAGAGCTAACTTCTAATTATTGATGAAACTTTGAAGCTTTGGAGTTAAATCTGTACTTGAGTCCACTTTCTATCACTTACTAGCTTTTGGTTCCTGGAAATACTTACTATTAAAGCCTTAGTTTTCTTATCAGTAAAAATAAGTAAGGCAATCTTATCTGTGTCATAGGATTGTTGTGACAGTTAAGTAAAATATTGCTTGCAATACACTTAGCAAAGTGCCAGGAACATAGTAAGAAGTTGATAAAGAATTGTCTATTAAAACCACCATCCTCCAAGCTGAGAAACAACTTTGCAAACAGTGGATAGGATATTCATAAGGAGAACCACACAGTGTCAGTGTGTAAAGTTGTGAATAAGTGAGAGATGCGAATTCTAGGGTGGCAAAACTAAATAAATATTGTAAAGACAGAGTTCTCTCCAATTTATTTTATACGTTTAATGGAATTCTAATCCAAATTCCAAATTATTTTTTAATTTAATAAAATTACTCTGATCTTCATATGAAATAGTATATAGGCTATAAAATCTTAAAGGATGTTGAAAAAGAAACATAGTAAGAAAGACTTGGTCTATCAAATATGTAATTATATTATGCTCTAATAATTAAGACTGGGAAGTGTTCACATAAGAAGCAACTGACAGATAATAAAACTAAAGAGCCTAGAAACAAAATTTTTAGCTTATAGAGATGTAGATACACATATAGATATGACATCAACATCCCAAAATAATAAAGATATAGACTACTCAATACATGAAAGAATTGAGTGGACAAAATAAAGTTGTAATATCACCTCTCTGTATCATCCGGTAACTTCTGGATGTCTCAAAGACTAAATATAAAAGAATAAAATCATTAAAAATAAAATAGTAAGTAATTATATAGGTATTTAAGCACAGGATTGTGTGCAAAGAACAAAGAGTGGAAGCATAATGAAGAGACTGATACATTGAATATATTAAATTTTTTTGTGTTGAAAGCATTGTAAACTAAGTTTTAAAAATCAGTACTCTCACTAATGCATAGTGCCTGGAACTTGGTATGAGCTCAGTAATAACACGTGTTCAGTCTTAGTGAACATTTCAGTTAGTTATGGCACATCCATATAATGGGGATGTTTTTTGGCAGCCATTGAAAAGATCTTTTAAATGGCTTTTGATTATTTTGAAAATAATTATAATATGATAGCAAGAATAAAAAATGAGTTATAAAATGCATAATATGATCCTAATTATATCAGAAATTTAAAAAATAAAGGGAAATAAAAATTTAACAGCAATTATCTATGGATGACTTAAATATTTTGTCTTTGTGCTTTTCTGCATTTACAGTATAGAATTTTTAAAAAGACATTATAGTCAAGGTACATCTTAAGTTTATAAACCAATAATAGGTATCTAATGATGACAAGAAAATTGGGAAGAGAAGATATTTTTATTCAAATGGGTGGAAGGTAGGAAATCTTTTTTTTTTTTAAGAATTTTTCAGGTTTAAATAACTACAGGGCTTTTAAATACACTTTTTTTCCTGGTAGATTAGAGAGAATGAAGGGAAGTTAATGTTGAAAGTATAGTCGGCAGATCCCTACTGGTGAGAATTAAACCAATAAATCACAGGAGACTCTGTGGGTAATCATTTCAGCTGGCAAGAATAGAGCACATAGTATTAAACTTTAGACCCACATTTACTTTTTGGGTCAAGGTTGACGTATCAGGAAATGAAGTTAGGGGTACAAGCAGCATAAGAACATGATATTTTTTTTGAAGTTAGGGTAAGGGATATCCATGGAGAAACACTTAGGTTATGTGGTGGAGGGTTCCAGAGAGTGATAATACTGAAGTTGTCATTACATTTAGCCGAGTCCTTGATGTGAGAAATTTCAGTTCATTGTTGACGACACAGATTGCAGAGGCATATGGAAGCAATTAGAGGAAAGTAAATGGAGACTGTGGGTATAGGCTGCATGTTTGTGGAGCTTGACTAGATAAAAGGAATAATATAGGACGAGATCTAAAAGAGGCAATGAGGAGGCTGGTATCTTCTTTCAGAGTTGAGGAAATATGAGCATGAAAGGAAGACAAAATTGATGATTCTCTAGTGGAGGGGTGGGGGCGGGGAGTGAACGAGTGAGAGCTGTCTCACTATGAGCAAAGCAGGTTCTGTAGCAAGAGCTGAGGGGTTAGATTTCCAGATAAGAGGAGAACTCCCCTTCCGCTGAGATTAGGGGGAAGGAAGCTCTGATAGAAGTAAGAATTCATCAGGAGACAGGCAGCTGAAGTGGGGGGAGCAGTGTAGTATGTGCAGGCAAGGAGCACTGGATCAGAAGATGAGGCTGGCTCTCCATGAATTAGATGTATGACCTGAGGACACGCCCAGTGTTTACTGGGCTTATTAACCTCGCCAGGTCTGTTTCTCCTTGGGTCAACGGGGATGCGATGCATTCCATATAATTTTCCATAATATGTGGAAAAATCTCTTTAAAAGTTGTAATGCATTCTTATAAATAGATGGTAATTTTTATCATGAAATGAGGTGGGAAGAGGGCTAGATGAAGGCAGATAAAGGTTAAGAGTTTTTGGAGAAATTCGTCATCAATTTCAATGCAGCGCTCATGGCCTGAGAGAATGGAAGCAGCGTAGCCAGCTGGTGGCCCTGACAGGAGCTTGTTAAATTCGTCTGACAATCCCCCAACAATCCTGCTTCATGAGCATGATGCTTCTGATGAGTGTCTAACATGCTTGGGCTTAAAAACTCTTCTTGCACCCTATCTTCATTTACCAGTGTGGATGATGTTTATTGGGCCCTTATTTAAAAACCTCTCTGAGGCTTCTCCCATGGTGGCCTTTTAGATTTACAGTGTTGGGTACTATGGAAATATCTTAGAATCTAGATGCAGCGTGGGTCTGTGAGAACAGCAAGATTCACACGCACTCAAAGCTCCATAAAACATGTACAGCATTGTCTTAGGTTGCTTGGAGAAACTGTATTCATATTCATAACGTATTGCATAATTATGAGATCCTGATTTTCATATTTCCCAGTGTGCCTTTTCAGCTCTGCTGTATTACCAAATTAAAAGAGACAATGCAACTTTACAAAATTAGACTGTTCTGTTTTGTGTGTTGCAGTTTGACAGTGCTCTGTTTTTAATTTGTTCATCATTGATCCTAATAAAGACAAACTGTCATTGTAACCATTGCCTGGAATGTAATACATTAGTTTTATTGCCTCTATAACAGCTGCTCATGTGTCGCTTCCTCTGTCATTCAATGATGACCCGTCCTTTTCTACACGCAGTGCCAGAAAATCTGAGAGAGCTTCCATACGAACTCAATTAAGTAGAGGGAAATCTAATTGTGTGCCATCATTGTATTTCTACTACTTAGAACATAAAGGGGACGGGACGTATAGAAAGAAGGTACTTCATTATATGTGCTGAATAAGTGAAGAATAAATATTATGCATTTTTTTTACTAGCTTTGTAATTTTTGCCTTTCACCTAAACTCTCTTGGCCTCAGTTTCCTCACTTAGAAATTAAGAAGGATAGAAACTGCCTTACTGCTGCTGTGAGGATCAAATGAGCGAACTTTCTTAACTTTGTATCCCTAGCAAAGAGATGCAAGGATGTTAGGTTCCTGGGCAATATTTACAACAGTGCCTTAAGTTTCAAATTAATGCACATGATAGCTTAAAATTTCATCTTTATTCTTTAAAAATATTATTTTGCCATGAAAATTTTGCTTGTACATCTGTACATATTTACAGGAATCTCCTGAAAGATCATGTGATCTATTATGATCTAAGTTTAGCACGTGATCGGCAAGACTGTGCCCAAGCTTAGACATAAAGTAGGACAAAGAAAACCGGAGACTTGGCCAACAGTAGGTTGTTAAAGGGAGTGCAAGGTTTGCTTTCTTCCTCAATGTCTTTTTCCCAAGTTTTGTCTGCAATGGTCAAATGTGCTGCTCAAACTTCCTTCTAGGGGGCAGCAGTGCCCTGGAATTTTGCCAATATTCCTTTGTCTCTCTTTAAATTTAGTTCAGTGACTTCTTCTTAGATCAGGTCTTCTTCAAAGAAGCAAAGTCAAAGGAAATAATGGTGCTAATGATGTTATCAAATAGTGATATCAGAAAAAGGTAATAGTCTACCCAAAGTTGTTAGAAGGAAGAGTTGATGCAGGGCATTTATAAAGGAAATATCATAAAATGGTACAGTTAAGAGAAACTAATATATTACAAAAGACTGCACAGAGGAGAGAAGCCCTCATTTCACTGTTAAATACATAGACTTTATTTTTACTATCATACTTAATATATACTTTATTGCTATTAAAATCAAGGTTATTAGGGATAAATGTGTGCTTATTTAAAGAATAACTTTGAAATATAGGTTTTTAAGCACGAGAATTAAAATCTGCTGAACAAAACACTTTTCCAAGAGGTGTAAATAATAATTTTTGGAGAAAATGCAAATAGACCTAACTCTGACTTGGGCTTTCTTGAATTTGCTTTGATTTGTTAGAAATATGTATTGAATTAATGATTTTTATTTTGAATGGGATTAGGATTTTACAAAACAACTCAAAGTACTGAGAAGAAATTAGTTCACAACGCTTGACTTTGCTAGTCCCCTACTAGTTGAGACACTAGCCACAGCAAATCTTGACACCAGATTATACATGAATTTCTATTTCTTATCTCACCTGGCCACATTCAATTACAGCTCTCATTATAGGGAGCTTATTAAAATGTTTGGAAAGTTTTCTTTTACAGTTTTGTATTATGCTCTTTTTTATCGTTATCTGCTAGAACTTGGTCCTAAACTCTGGGACTAGGGGGTTGGATACTGTAGGCATGATGACTCAGAGGGCTGGTCATCCAGCAGGAGAAAGATGGTGGATCTATCAGTTACTACTAAAAATTAACCCATAACGTCTTTCCTTTCCTTACACCACTATTATCTAGGTGGAATGAGGAGGACTTTCACTTTACCTCTCCTTTGCAATCAAGTCTTCTCTTCACGCTAATTTGTCCTGAATTTTTATTTAATGATACTTCATAATTATGATGGGGGTGAGGAGAAGAAAACAAAATTGTTTGCCAAGGGCTTTGAACTGTTCTGAAATAACTTCACTTATTATAGCATTAGAGAGGAACCTTACTTGGTTGTCATTATTTTGCAGAATATATGGTACTGATATTTTCTCTTTCTCCAAGGGAGATAAAGTAATAGACCAAATGGGAAAAATTCTTCTCTGAGTTATATATAACTCAATTTTTTTCACCAAGTTCTTACTCATCACTCTTAATTGCCAAATCTTAGAGCTATGAAAAAAACACATTGCGACTAATCATATAATGAGATCTGATATTATTTATCTAGAATATATTCACTTTTTAACAGCTTTGTTTGCTTAACATTTGGTAAAAAAGTGCAATTATTACTGGAGGAATTTAAATATCCTTCAAACATACTGTTCTTTTTTTACATTTCCTTGTCATTATTTAAAAATATATTATATGCTATTGATGCAACGGGGGTGACACTTTTAAGATAAATTCAGAAATGCCTCTCTAGGATCAACCATTAGAAATGAAATGTGAAATTCTGTCACACTGACATGAATGACTGCCACTGTAATCACTGCCTCCTCTTTTATTAGGTTTTTTATTAATTAAAGGTAAAATCTACCATTGGCTTTATAAAAGTGCTCATCTGTTTTCCTTTGATTTCAAATAGATTAAAAGTGAGATTTGATGTTAATTAAAAACTTAGAATTTGTGAGGATTTTAATTGCAAACAACATTTCACTGGTGAGCATGTAGATGACTCTTGGTTCTGTTTGGTAATAAACATGTTATTGAACAATGACAAGACAAAAAAATAAATCATTTGAAGAAAGTACACCGTCATCAGCTCTACCGTCCACGCATGGCTTGAATCCTGTCTGGCTGCAGGCAGGGAAGAGAAGCTCAAAGTGCAGGATCTCCTCTGCGAGTTTTAAACTTTCACACTGACATCTGGAAATTTCACTTTTGTTTTGACAATGTGAAAGGGTTTAAGATCGTAACAATAAAAATGTTATTTCAAAAAATTGGTATTTCAAAAAATGTAGTTAAAAAAATTATCAGGACTAATCAATTTAATGGAAATACTTTGGCATCATATTCTGCAAATATGATTTTGTCAGTCTATCTTTAAGCTGAATTTAGGATGTATAGGGTAACTGATGTCCAAGAGGTGCCCAGAAGTTTCACATTTTATTATTTATTGTCTTAACCACAGCCTGTTGCAAAAAATGGCCATCTTATGTGGCAACCTGTAGCACTGATATTTTCCAATGAGAATCTTTGCATATTCTCCTCTGGCATGAATGGGGTTCAGCCTTGTCATACTGGGCTTTTAAGAGGAACTCTATCTTTGCAGCCCAGGGTTTATGTGACAAGATTAAATTGGCACACTTTACTGTACAACTCTTGTGTTCCTGGCAGTGCTAGCCTGGCTGATACCTCCGAGAGAAGGCTCAGCTGTCACTCAGTGACCCATTAACACTACTGTTCCATCCTGCAGTGTCATTTTTCTCATTCTCATGGAGATAATGCTCCCTGGAGACCTTCAATACCTGCAGGAATGAAAAAGAACAGCAGAGACAGGCTAACTATCAAAGAGCGAGCAAACAACACAGCCAGACCTCGAGTTCCAACAGCAGAATCTTAAACTGAGTGAAAAGATGAGGCCTATTGTGATGGCTGGGTGGGGAGGTGGGGGAGGATCGAGTTTTAAGAGAGATCATAACTTTTTAACAAGCTATTTTCTTCTTCCTGCCTGAATATCAAAAGAAGTGTCCAAAATAACACTTGCAACTAGATATAGAGAAAGCAGCTGCTTTGAACATGTCATAAGAGAAATGTGGGTAAAAATTTATTTATAAACAGGGATTTTATAGTATTTTATTTGTATGTTTATTTACAAACAGGCAATGGATATAAAACAGAATATGCATTAAGATGAATTGCTAATGATCTAAAAAGAACAAGATCCCTGGTTAGGATTGGCTAATTGGGGTACAAAATCACCTTCCTACTAAAAGCACAAACGAGGAAAATGATAAGCTATCCTTGTAACCCTAGCCCTCAGACTTCTTTTGTCCTATGACTAGACTATTACCAGCAGCTCAAGCAAACTCTATTGCTCTCTTTTAGTCCAAACTGTATATTGTTTAGTGGGTCACTTTATAAGAAGTTATGCTTCCTAATGTTTACTATATAAAGAGGTATTCTAAGAACATGCTTCTCGATTTCCCAGACTAAGACTGGTTCCATTTAGATTGATAAAAAAGCAAAAAACAAAGCCACCTGAATCTTGATGTTTTCTATGGAAATCTGTTGAAGATATTAAAAGAAAAGATAAAAAAAAGTAAATTAGTCAGAAAATAGGCATAAAACTGGACAGGATTCAGGATTATATGAAAGGGTAAAGGAAGGTGCCATAATCAAAAACTTGTTAGTTGTTATCACTATCTGTATCTCAGCCCTGCCTCCAATTTTCCCATGGAGGCAAAGCTTACTATTGGGTTTAGACTGTTATTCTCAGGCTGGGGTTTGCATACCATCATCGGCCTGGCCCCTCCCTCAGGTGACACAGGTGCTAGCAGCAATAGGATAAACGTGGCGTACGCTTCTGGAGCACCAACGTTTCTGTAAACATTATTTTGTTTTGTTGTTTTTAAAGTTAAATATTTAAACTACAAATAATTTTTTTACATTAAAATATATATTATACATTATAGAGTGGGGTAAACTATGCATACATATTAAAAAAAAACCGACTTTAAAGAAATATTGGTAAGAGTTTCTTTGGCCTAACCTCTCAGAACTCCCGTGTGCCTTAGGGACTCCGTTTGTTCTCTCCCGTTGACACACGTTGGAGAAGCGCTGCTGTAGCGTTCAGCCGGGAAAAGGGACAAGAGTATGAGGTTTTAGCAGTGATGATGGCGTTAATTTAGGATCAGGGTGTAGTTCAGCCAAGTCTTCCAGCAAAAGAAACAACCTGTGTTCTTAATTTTACAGCGGGAAGGCACCGTAAAGATCAATTGACGCAGACTGGCGGCCGGCGCCCAGCGGCCTGACGCGGCCTCTGTCGCCAACGCCACCGTTGTGGCGTCGCGCGTGTTGGGCCGGAAGGAGACGCAGAAAGAGAAGCGGGGACGCGCCGGCAGTTGGCCCGTGGAGAGGCGCCGCTGCCCCGGGCTTCGCTCCATGAAGAAGATGCTCGCTGCCGCCATCTCCCGCGTGTGGTCGGGAGTCGCCCAGAAGCCCGCTACCAGAGTGCTGGTGGCATCCTGTAACTATTCAAATGATGCTACACTTGAAATTAAGAGATGCGATCTTCACCGGTTGGAAGAGGGTCCGCCTGTCGCAGCAGTGCTCACCCGGGAGGATGGGCTTAAATACTACAGGATGATGCAGACTGTTCGCCGAATGGAACTGCAGGCAGATCAGCTGTATAAACAGAAGTTTATTCGTGGTTTCTGCCACTTGTGTGACGGTCAGGAAGCTTGCTATGTGGGCCTTAAGGCAGGGATAAATCCCACCGATCACATTATCACAGCCTATCGGGCTCACGGCTTATGCTATGCTTACGGACTTTCTGTCCAATCAATTCTTGCAGAGCTGACAGGAAGAAGAGGAGGTTGTGCTAAAGGAAAAGGAGGATCGATGCATATGTATACCAAGAACTTCTATGGGGGCAATGGCATTGTTGGCGCTCAGGGACCCCTGGGAGCTGGTATTGCTCTGGCCTGTAAATATAAGGGAAACGATGAGATCTGTTTGACTCTGTATGGGGATGGCGCTGCTAATCAGGGTCAGATATTTGAAGCTTACAATATGGCAGCTTTGTGGAAACTACCTTGTGTTTTCATCTGTGAGAATAACCGTTATGGAATGGGAACATCTGTTGAGAGAGCATCAGCCAGCACTGATTACTACAAGAGAGGGAATTTTATCCCTGGACTAAGGGTAGGTGGAATGGATGTTCTATGTGTTCGGGAGGCAACTAAGTTTGCAGCTGACTACTGTAGATCTGGAAAGGGGCCCATACTGATGGAGCTGCAGACATACCGTTACCACGGGCACAGTATGAGTGATCCTGGAATCAGTTATCGTACACGAGAGGAAATTCAGAACTTAAGAAGTAAGAGTGATCCTATCATGCTTCTCAAAGATAGAATGGTAAACAACAAGCTTGCCAGTATTGAAGAATTGAAGGAAATTGACATTGAAGTGAGGAAAGAAATTGATGATGCAGCCCAGTTTGCTACAACTGATCCTGAACCATCTTTGGAAGAATTAGGCCATCATGTCTACAGCAATAATCCACCTTTTGAGGTTCGTGGTGCAAATCAGTGGATCAAGTTTAAGTCCATAAGTTAAAGGAAGACTGTATGTCAATTATTTTTTGTCCTTCAAAGGAAAATTCATGGGTAACTTTAGGAAACTG
This sequence comes from Ceratotherium simum simum, assembly GCF_057802395.1. NCBI lineage: Eukaryota > Metazoa > Chordata > Mammalia > Perissodactyla > Rhinocerotidae > Ceratotherium > Ceratotherium simum. The sequence continues at coordinate 79,254,603 of NC_141907.1, forward strand.
TGTGACCAATTTTGTTAAGGAAGAATAAAACCCATAAAACAAAAGTCTTGTAAACTTTTATTAAAAGAATTTGAGAACATTAAAAGATTATTAAAAGAGATCATTGAAAGATGTACATTCAATGGAGAGGGATATTACATTCAATTGTATGCTGTTGCATTAAAAGATACTATACAGTTAATCATTTAGTGTTGTTAAAAGATAAACTGAGCTACATTAAAACTTTCAAAAGTTTATTTGAGCATACAATCAGTGTCAAACTGAAGGTGGTTAGGAGTGCTCCACCAACAGGAGCTAGGGGAGAGGTTTTTATAAAGAAACAAAGTAAAGGAATTATTTGATTGGCTATAGCTTAAGCAGTTGCTTTTTGGGAAAGCCTAGTTGACTGTTTGTGATTTTTTTTTTTTTTTTTTTTTTTGCTGGAGAATATTCACCTTGAGCTAACATCTGTTGCCAATCTTCCTCTTTTTTGCTTGGGGAAGATTCATCCTGAGTTAACACCTATGCCAGTCTTCCTCAATTTTGTACGTGGGTTGCTGCCACAGTGTGGCCACTGGTGAGTGGTGTAGGTCGACGCCTGGGAACTGAACATTGAGCCGCTGAAGCAGAGTGTGCCAAACTCAACCACTGGACCACGGGGATGGCCGCATGTGATTCGTTGTTCTTAAGTTTCATTTTCTCCATTTGAGTGCATTGACTCTGGCTTAAGTTTTGGGTTACTTATGTAGGCTACCAAGGCATTGGAGCCACCTTGTCTGATGGTTTTCTTATTTAATTACTTAAACAATGTGAATATCTTAAAGATTATTTTAAATTTATATGAGTCTAAAATAGGAAAAACAGAGAAAGAATTATTTAAATTCCCAAGTTATTTGCTATAATAATTGTATTTGATTTCACTTTATATTATTTTAGTAAATACTCTTGTTTAAAGGAAAAATAGCTCTTTGATTCCTACTCCACTCTGCAGGGATTTGTGTGTAAAGTCCCTACCCTGAGGTAGAGAGGAAATTTCAAGTGACACCAAGGTATCAGGACCCCTACTGCTATGCCACATAAAATAGTTTACTTGACTTAACCAACAACACGGTCTACTGTCATAGCATGCAAGTGCACGCATAGTCAATATTGATGCTGAAGCCAGTCAACACTGACCATTTTTCCAATGAAACATGACATATAACAGGGTAGGGGGCGATAGGACAAGGACATTTTTTCATGTTGTATTTTATTGTAATATTTTTAGTGTATCAATTTGAAGGAAAAATGTAAACAAAGTTAAAATCTAGGGAAAAACTGCATTTTGCTTTAACATTCAAGTTAACACTACTCTTATTTTACAATGCTTTTGTACCAAATGAGTTTCATATTTTAAAAAACTAGGTAAATTTCAGACTGAAAAATGAATGAACAGATATGGTGACATTAAAGGAGTTAAGTAGAGGAGATGATATTAATAAAAAGTTGAAAGTAAAATCGGCCCTGGCTAGAACCAATTATTCACAGATAACATTTTTCAAAGGAAAATCTAACTTGGATCATAGAGGTTTGGTTTTCTCTACAGTCCAATACCATGTCGATTAGCAAGTCACGACTTTGTGAAAACATTTTTACTTGGTTATATCTGACTAATGACCTAAAATCTTACTGTGATGTTTGGCATATCTTACTCCTCTGAGATGGACTTACTGAAATCAGAAATCAGAATTTGCCTGTGATTTAAAAAATAGTTCATAGAAAGCACCAACAGATTCAATAGTTAAAGGTTAAAACTCATCACAAGAAAAAAAATTTGTTACTATGCATGGTGATAGATATTAACTAGATTTATTGTAGTGATCATTTCATAATATATACATATATAGAATCATTATGTCATACACCTGAAACTAATACCATGTTATATGTCAATTATATCTCAATTTTAAAAGGACGTTAAAACCTTTTTCTTTACAGTATCTACTTCTACAAATAAAAGCTAGGTAATTTCTAAGAACTCAACAGAAAACCAAAAGCTTAGAGGCCTGTGAATACAAGAACTTACGTGAAGGTTTAATCTCTATACCATCCCCTAACCAGGTTTAAACAAGTAAGATAACCTCAACATTCTCAACTCAGAAAGCAGAGACAAGCATCGGTTTGTCTATAAATCAGTGACATTCGTAGCTAATATGTTTTGGTTATGCAGTTTCAGTTCAGAGGTAGGTTGATTGAATTCCTTTCATTAAAAACAAAAAACTATTTCATAAGTAAGTCAAGGTAATCACATTCTTTGAATCACAAAGAATTCTTCTGCTTTTTATTTATTTTGACATTCTTATATTTCCATAAAATTGCAAGAGGAAGATAAGCTGTTCAATTAAAGTTATGCTCTGTATACAATATACAGAAATCATTTAAAAAGTTTGTTAATATTGTGTATTCTTTTAATACCAGTAAAAATTAATATACAAATAACTGGCTAGAAAAGAAACCATCACTAAACCAAGATACACAGATACTTCATTTCAGAAAAAAGTCCAATCTTACTCTGTTAGAGGAATAATGTACATTTGTCACAATATACATTATCAAATTCCATCAAAGCAGGAAGTTTTCAATATTTTCTATATTAAAAAATGTTAAGGCTTTTGTGCATACATTCAGGAACTATAATCATATCATTGGTTGCACACAATTCTGTAATGATGCAAAAAACTAAAAAGAACAAAAACCAAAACCCCTATTATTGTCAATTAGGTCAAGCAATAAATTAATAATAGCAATTATTTATCAAGCTGTAAATCAGAGAGGTGTAGAAATCCAGCAGTTGGATTCTATTTCCTGTTTGAAACACTATGCTACTCAGTCTGTTTTACCCACATATTAGAAGACCGAATAAGCCATGATGGTTATAAGAAGAATTTCCCTGTTGCAACAATGCTAGAATATCTGAGAGAAAGAAGAATGCCTAATATCTTAATCTTTATGATACTCTATAAATGTAAAGGATAGTGTGCATATCTGTGGAATGGAATGAGAAAAGAAGGAGGTCAAGAAAAGTATACAGGGCCAAACCCGATGGCCTAGTGGTTCCAGTTCAGCATGCTCTGCTTCCACAGCCCAGGGTTGGTTCCCAGGCACGGAACCACACCACTCATCTGTCAGTAGCCATGATGTGGCGGTGGCTCACACAGAAGAACTAGAAGGACTTACAGCTAGAATATACAGCCATGTACTGGGGCTTTGGGGAGGAAAAGAAAAAGAAACACACTTTCCTGATTGACAGTCATTCCCATAGAAACAAACGAAAAAAAGAGAAAAGTATCTAAAGGGAATACTTAGATACATTAGAATTATGTTTGTTTTAAAAAATTGATATGTCTGACAATCTAGTGTACAAAACTCAGAGCACTTGTTAGTGAAAGATAACCTGATAATTCATTTGTGAGAAAGAGCAAGTTTAAAAAAACCGAAATATAAATCACATGCCATAAAATTCATCTTTTTAAAAGTGTACAGTTCAGTGGTTTTTAGTATGTTTACAAAGTTGTGCCATCATGACCGCTATCTAATTCCAGAACAGTTTTATCTCCCTAAAGAGAAAACCCACACCCCAAATCAGTCACTCCCCATTTCCCAGTCTCTTAATCCTCTGGAAAGTACTAATCTACTTTCTGTCTCTGGACTTGTCTATCCTGGACATCTCATATAAATCATACAGTATATGCTTTCTTACATCTGTCTTCTTTCACTTAGAATAATGTTTTCAAGTTTTGCTATAGCATATATGAGTACTATATTCTTTTTTACGGCTGAATAATGTTTCATTTTATTTATATATTCATTAGCTGACGGACATTTGGATTTTTTCTGCTTTTTTGGCTATTGTGAACAATAAAAGCTAGTGTTGACGAGAAAAATTCAGTACTTTCCTTATAAACACAAAGACAATAGAAATTTAAAAATACTAGGCCAAGACAGTGCAACAGAATCTCTTATAATATAGTCCAAATTAGATAAAATAACTTGAGGACAAGTGGTAAAATATTTTCAGCCTCAATATTTATCAGCTTATATAACATGTTGTTCCAATTAGATTTTGATTTTTAATAGACTTTAATTTTTAGAACAATTATAGATTTACAGAAAAGTTGAGAACAATGTACAGAGTTCCCATGTGCCCACACCCAGTCTCTGCTATTATTAACATCTTCTGGTAGTGTGTGGTGAGGGAAGGGTAATCACAGCAGGCCGGGCTGCTCAAATCCTGCACAGCCCAAAGACAGGCCTGTCTTCACACTCCTGGGAGGTAACTTCTGAACTCTTGGGATGTTCTGCCTGATAAGAATGTTTCTGTATGCCTAAGGCTTTGGGCCATGCTGTACTAGTTTGTCCAGATAAGTTCATCTTAATAATGTGTCCCCATGTAACTCCACGGAGAGGAGACACCCGCAAGCTTGCGCCTGGCTTCTCCTGCACTGCTCTCCATGGTCTTTTCCTGTTGCTGATTTTGATCTGTATCTTTTCACTGTAATAAACCATAACCACAAGTATAACAAACAAAAAAAATCAAGTTTCTTAATTACTTAGAATAAAAACCTATATATAGAAGAGAAGTCCCGGAAATATTGAATGGCTAATTCAGGTTCACACAGTAAATGATAGTGATAGCTGTTAATCAGAGCTACTATTCTTTTTTGCTAGACTGCTTCTGAGCACAAGACAATATGCTTAGTATTTTTTATACATCATCTGATTTAATGTTTGAAATATCCATATAACAGGCATTTTTAACCTTTTAGAAAAGAGGAAGCCGAGGCTCAAGTTAAGTAAGTTGGTCAAGATTTCACAATTTATAAATGGTGGAGGCAGGATCCAAGACAGGCAAAAACATCTATATTTTGACAATTACTTTTTTGTACTGCTTTCTAGTCATTGCTTCTAGTAATACTCAACCATGTAATAGATGAATTAAAAGGTGCATTAATAAATGAATGAATGGAATTAAACTAAAACCAAGGGATTTTATCAATTACTATAAACTTCGTTCAGATTCTCAGAGTAGAAACACCAAGACTAGAATTGGGAGGGAAATACACATAGGGACTAGGAAGTAAGGCAGAGTAAAGATAGCCAAAAATTCTGTGATCTTCCTCCCATGAGAAGTGGGGTTTATGTTGCTTCCCCTTGAATCTGGTGGGCTTATGACTGCTCTGACCAACAGAAAGCAGCAGAAATGATGCTGAGGTAAGAAAAGGCAGGTTTTGCTTCATGTCTCTTGGAACCTTCTCTCTGGGAATTGAAATCCTCCATTTAAGAAGTTCAAATACACTGAGAACCCCCCAATAGAGAGTGTATAGGCAGGCACTCTGATGACCAGTCCCAGCCAAACCCACAAAGACAACAGATATGTGAGTGAAGGCCATCTTGCACCCTCCAGATAGTCTATTTGCTAGCTGAAAGCCAACAAATGACCACAATGTCTTGAGGAACAGTGGAATCACTAGCCAAACTCTGCCCAGATTCTCAATGTACAAAATCGCAAGAGAAACAAAGTGGTTGTTTTTGAGTGTCAAATTTTTGAAGTACTTTGCTACATAGCAATAGATAACCAGAATAGACAGTGAGGTTAGATTCAGCAGAAAGGAGAACTATTACTTAGTCCAAGCCAGGGATGTCAGGACAACAGATGCTTAGTAAACCAAATCAGAATCATAAAGTCTATAGGATATATAATGCAGAGGTTCATAATTTAGAAGTAGCAAGGGAGAGGAGGCAAGTCTCCAGTAGAAACAAGAAAGCCTAGGAACAAAATTACAACTGTTCAACACATATTTTTCCACCATCTGAGGCTGGTTTTCAGATGAACTGAGGTAACTACAACACTAGGTTTTGAGGATTTTATAGTAAAATGTTGTCAACCATAGGTCAAGAAACACACTGCAGGGTCTATTTGCAATGTCACTGACTCATGCTTGTCGACTCCAGATGGAAGTTTTCATGTTCATTGGTGAGTATCAGGCCTTGATGAGTCAAAGCTAGTACCTGAAATGCCAAGGCAATATGTGAACTGAGCCAAATGGGTAGGTATACGACTGGGTTCAAATCATGGCCCTGTCATCTATGAGGAATGGTACCTTAAGAAAGTGACTTGACTCTCTGTACCTTTACTTCTTCATCTGTAATAAAGTTGACCCATATGACTGCTGTAAAAGTTAAATGAAGAAGTCAAGTAACATCTAGCTTAGTTCCAGGTACACCCAAGGTGATCAATAAATGGAAATTTCTGGTCCATAAGAAGAGAGATAGCTATTCATTGAGAAAAAGGACAAAATTTTGAAGAGACGACTCTACGTCATCTGAAAGCAATAAAGAAACCTTCAGTTTTATGTAGATAACTAGGCGTAAAGATTGCAGTGCTTGGAAGAAAATGAGAGCTGTGTGTTTAATATATTTTTGCAAATTCAGTCACTCTTTGTTTTCTCATGACCCTCTCACTCTTGACTTAAGTAATTCTCCTTCAGCCAGCATTAGACATGGAAAACAGTAAAGAAAGGCCAGCGAGTTTGGACAGTAAGATGATGTAGACATAGTGGAACTCCCCAGTTTGCACCCAAATTTTGTTCAGAATTGGGGTCTATTGATCTGGTAACTACAGTAGAGCCAGTAGATATTGTGCAAATACCACTTTGGTAGAATCAGCTGTGGGGAATACAGATCTTGCCATTCTGTTGTAATATAAATGACTATAGGTAATCTAATACTAACAATTCCTTCAAAACTAGCCCCAATCTTCCTGTTGTAGATTCCTTTTAAGAAATGCTCCCAAATATTAATAAAAACAATGATCTGATCAGGCTTGAAACAAAAATCCAACCAAAACTCTCCATTCAATCAGTATTATAATTTTTTCTCATTGACTTAATTCATGTCTATTTGATCCATGAGGCTGATCTATACAGCAAAGAGCAAAGATGAGAAGTCTCTGTACTGGAATTTGAGAAAGAGAGATGGAAATTTTCTGCCAAGGTTATGCACAGAAAAGAACACAATCAAATTAGGAAACACTGAAGAGCAACAAAGACAGTTCATACAATACTTTTCTTTTGACAGGCCAATAAATACTCACTCTGAATAATTTACCAAAAGAAAAAGACCCCACTCAAACCTCATGACCTTTTGAACAATGAGCAGGAGTTCAATTATCCACAAATGTTCTATTAGAAGGCAACTTTCTAGGAGCTGTGTTATTTCAGCAGTCATATGTTAGAATTATTAAAGGGGGAGAACACTGCCTTTGTAGTTTCTGTGTCCTGCTATAGTTTATGTTACCTTCTTTTTAAAAAATCCACTGCCACGTGAAGTAGCACTTTGCCAAAAAAAGAGGAAAAAAGTAGGAGGAAGCAATTATTTTAATAATGTTTCTGGCGAGTTTGAGCTATTAGATTTCGCTGGAACACTTTATCTGCACATTACTAGAGTGATACTGTCACTTTAGAAAGTATATAATTTGCTTCCATTAGAGACTCAGAGTAACTTGCCAACAGCGCCCAGAGAACTTCTCCATCACCATTCGTATGGACTACAACGTTGCAGAGTGAGCAGCTCATCACGTCTGGGAGTATATCTAGATTCCAAGAATTGGAGAGCTTTTTCCTTCACTGAAACATTGTAAAATCCTGTAGCTTTCCTTAGGCAAAGAATGTAGAAGTCATGTGGAATATCACATATTTTGGAACCAAAGCACCAGAGTTTACTACTATAGTGTATGAAAGCACATTGTGAACTCAGTCGGTTTTTGTGGAGGTAACATATTTCTTGTGATTCAAATTTATCTTCAAAAATTCTTTGTCAGTGCTTTCGCTATATTTTGATATTCTTCTTAACCCTTTATGTGATTTCCTATATCCTTCTGAATTGTTGAGATTAGAACCAAGAGCTCTACAAAAATAAAACTCTGACAGGTCTAAAGATATTAGAAACACAGTTTCACTATTTTGACATTGGCTGATTCCTTATTTTTTCATTGAATTGTGCTGAGGAAAAAGAGCTGAATTCTTCTTAGAGCATAGTCAACTAAACTTTCAAATATAACTGCAGTCAGATCCAACTGAGGTTGACGGTTGTCCTTTCCAGCTGTGTGATTTGGGGTGAGTGAACTTCCGTTTTGAGTCATCGTTTACTATTCTGTTAAAAGGGGGCTATCATGCTTACCTTGCAGTGCTGTTGTGAGGATTGGAAACAACACTCATCAAGTCCTCAGTGCTTGGCACAGATCAGGTCCTTCACACACTAGTTATGGCTTCCCTTCTCCTCCCCTTCTTCTCCTTCATCTCCTGTCTTATGCTAAAGCCTTGATTTTTCTCACATATCTTTACAGAAAAACATTCCATTTGTCTCTTACCTTTCACAAATGTCATGTAGATTTGAATCCGTTGTTCCACAAGCTTAGTCATGATTTTTATTCAGTGATTACAGAAACTCACTAAGCATTGCTCTTATTACATTATACAAGTCATCAGTGGAAAATTTAAATGTCACCCGGTGTATAAATTGAGTTTACTGCGTATGTAGTGTAGGCATGAGTTGCTAGGAGTGTGGTTTGCCTATCCTTAGTATTCAGACTACTTATCCACTTTGAACTACCCCATTTTCCAATAACCCTATTGCGTTCTATTTTGTCAAATTTTAGTATGAAACATAACACTTGTCATAAAGATTTTATTAGTACGAAACATTTCAAATCTCTAAAATGCTCTGAACATTACATATATTAGCTAATTTAGAAAGAAATTTGTCATAGGCACAATAAGCTTTACATGTGTGTAAATGTTTCCTTTGAGAATAAATTTGCTCTTTTTATTCCTTAATAAGGACTTTATTTTAGTGTGAATCAAAAATACTAAGGAGCAGGTGGCAACATTCTGTCAAGTTAAAGGAGCAGCAGTACAAACACTCTCCTTATTAACATTATTCATAAAGTTTCTACCGTAAACAGCATTAAACTACTTACTATTCGCCATAAAGGTATAAAAGGTGCATTGGAGCTTCAAAATCAATGACACCTTGCCCTCTACCCAATGCTGTTCTCTGGCAGAGAGAGAAGAAGCCGCTCCTCAAACTCAGCATGCCATTTTTTAATTCACACTTATATTTCCACTTGAGGAGGCAAGCCAAAACAAACTAGTCCTCCCCGAGATGCACCCTGGGAATAAGTGCCCTCCCAACTTTAATAATTATCTGGGAAGAGTCTTTCTCCCACTCTCCTCTTCCATCTGAATAGGAGTTGCTTATTAGGACCTAGTTGTTTTCTACTCCTCTATTTGCATAATTCACAGATGTCAACCTGCTGGCTCCATTCTGTCCCATAGAATTATAGTCTTTGTTTGCTGAGTAAATTGTTCTCTCTCTGCAGCTATAATTAGGGAGACACTATATAAAAGTCGTAAGATGAAACAACTGTCAGCATTTAGATAGACAGATAGATAAATAGATAGATATTACATTTCTTAGTCAATCATATCCTGAATCAAGGCTGCCTCTTCTTTTATAAGTTCACCTATGTGCATGCCTGCAATACAGTATAAGTATTTAGGAAATCTTTCTTTAAACATAGGATAGCTTGAGGATATGAAAACAGCTGTTATTGTTACTTGATTCGTTGCATACTATCTTTAAAAACACACTACTGTAAATGGAAGATTATCATTATTTAGTTACCAGAGCTTGGTAATAAAAACTAGAAACTATGATTTTGTATTCACCCACAAAGCTTCTCAATTATTACGCGGATATTTAAGTAAAGTTTTTTCTTCTCCATTGATATTTTATGAAATTCAGCCTAATTATTCAAATATCAAATGTTTTTAGTATCATTAATTGTTTTGGCATTTTCTTTACCTAACTTCTTAAAAAGTATTTTTTCAAAAGAAAGTGATACTCAAGGCCGTAACACTACAAGTAAGAGAGACACCTACGTGTTTGAATCATACAGATTTTCAAAGACGATCAAGTGTAATTGTGTTGTATAGACGTAGTAGATTTAGGGCAAAACACTCTGATCAGAGTATTCATCTATGATAGTGTTTTAGGAAGCAAAATATTTGGGCTTCAACAACATGCAGTAAAATCTGATTCACAAATATTCTGTTCAAGTGGGGTCTTCTAGAGTTTTACTTAAATTTTTCTTTGCTCTTTCAATTTAGGCTATATTCACTGTAGGTTGGTTCATCCAGTGGTTGATCACTAGGTTTTGAACAGTGAAGTGCAGGCAAAACTTACTACATTTGCTCATCTTTATAACAATTTTGGATGAGGATTCTTGAAAGTGTAAGTCAACATTAACAACCATATATCACAGCATGGTTTTGTAAATATAGTTAAATAATAGTGAACATAAATTCTTAACGTAAGACCAGTTTCTTTGGCCAGCATTAAGAAGCCATTTAATTCATTGTATAAAGGGAATTGTTATTTTATTTTATTTTTTTAGATTGCATTGATTTTCTGTGGCCCTCCCTGCGGCTATGTTCTTTTTTTTTTTTTAATTTTTTGTTTATTACAGTAATATTGGTTTATAACATTGTGTAAATTTCAGGTGTACATCATTATACTTCTCTTTCTGCATGGATTACATCATGTTCACCACCCAAATACTAATTACAACCCATCACCACACGTCTGTGCTGAATTATCCCTTTCGCCCTCCTCCCTCCCCCCTTCCCCTCTGGTAACCACCAATCCAATCTCTGTCTCTATGTGTGTGGTTATTGTTGTTATTATCTACTACTTAATGAAGGAAATCATACGGTATTTGACCTTCTCCTGTGACTCTTATTTCACTTTGCATAATACCCTCAATGCCCATCCATGTTGTCACAAATGGCTGGATTTCATCATTTCTTATGACTGAGTAGTATTCCATTGTGTATATACACCACATCTTTTTTATCCATTCGTCTCTTGATGGGCACTTAGGTTGCTTCCAAGCCTTGGCTATTGTGAATAACGCTGCAATGAACACAGGGGTGCATGTATCTCTACGCATTGATGTTTTCAAGTTCTTTGGATAAATACCCAGCAGTGGAATAGCTGGATCATATGGTAGTTCTACCCTTGATTTTTTGAGGAATCTCCATACTGTTTTCCATAGTGGCTGCACCAGTTTGCACTCCCACCAGCAGTGTATGAGAGTTCCCTTCTCTCCACATCCTCTCCAACACATGTTGTTTCCTTTCTTGTTAATTATAGCCATTCTGACGGGTGTGAGGTGATATCTCATTGTAGTTTTGATTTGCATTTCCCTGATAGTTAATGATTTTGAACATCTTTTCATGTGTCTGTTGGCCATCTGTATATCTTCTTTGGAGAAAAGTCTGTGCAGGTCTTTTGCCCATTTTTAAATTGGGGTGTTAGTTTTTTTGTTGTTGAGATGCATGAGTTCTTTATATATATTGGAGATTAAGCCCTTATCAGATGTATGGTTTGCAAATATCTTCTCCCAATTGTTAGGTTGTCTTTTCGTTTTGTTGATGGTTTCCTTTGTTGTGCAGAAGCTTTTTAGTGTGATGTAGTCCCATTTGTTTATTTTTTCTATTGTTTCTCTTGTCCGGTCAGACATGGTGCTTGAAAATATGTTGCTAAGATGGATGTCGAAGAGCGTACTGCCTATGTTTTCTTCTAGAAGTTTCAGGTCTTACATTCAAGTCTTTAATCCATTTGGAGTTAATTTTTGTGTATGGTGTAAGGTAAGGGTCTACTTTCATTTTTGTGCATGTGGCTATCCACTTTTCCCACCACCATTGGTTGAAGAGACATTCTTTTCTCCATTGTATGTTCTTGGCTCCTTTGTCGAAGATTAGCTGTCCATAGATGTGTGGGTTTATTTCTGGGCTTTCGATTCTATTTCATTGATCTGTGTGTCTGTTTTTGTGCCAGTACCATGCTGTTTTGGTTACTATAGCTTTGTAGTATATTTTGAAATCAGGGAGTGTGATACCTCCAGCTTTGTTCTTTTTTCTCAGGATTCCTTTAGCTATTTGGGGTCTTTTGTTGTTCCATATAAATTTTAGGATTCTTTGTTCTATTTCTGTGAAAAATGTTGTTGGAACTTTGATAGGGATTGCATTGAATCTATAGATTGCTTTAGGAAGTATGGACATCTTAACTATGTTAATTCTTTCAATCCAAAAACATGGACTATCTTTCCATTTCTTTGTGTCTTCTTCAATTTCTTTCAACAGTGTGTTATAGTTTTCGGTGTACAGATCTTTCACCTCTTTGGTTAAGTTTATTCCTAGGTATTTTATTCTTTTTATTGCAATTGTAAATGGGATGGTATTCTTAATTTCTCTTTCTGCTACTTCGTTGTTAGTGTATAGAAATGCAACTGATTTTTGTATGCTGATTTTGTATCCTGCAACTTTACCGTATTCGTGTATTACTTCTAAAAGATTTCTGGTGGATTCTTTAGGGTTTTCTATATATAAAATCATGTCATCTGCAAATAGTGACAGTTTCACTTCTTCCTTTCCAATTTGGATCCCTTTTATTTCTTTCTCTGGCCTGATTGCTCTGGCTAGGACTTCCAGTAATAGGAGTGGTGAGAGTGGGCATCCTTGTTTAGTTGCTGTTCTTAGAGGGATAGGTTTCTGTTTTTCACCATTGAGGATGATATTAGCTGTGGGTTTGTCATATATGGCCTTTATTATGTTGAGGTACTTTCCTTCTATACCCATTTTATTCAGAGTTTTTATCATAAATGGATGCTGTATCTTGTCAAATGCTTTCTGTGCACCTATTGAGATGATCATGTGATTTTTATTCTTCATTTTATTAATGTGGTGTATTACATTGATTGATTTGCAAACGTTGAACCATCCCTGCATACCTGGAATAAATCCCACTTGATCATGGTGTATTATCTTTTTAACGTATTGTTGTATGCGATTTGCTAGTATTTTGTTGAGGATTTTTGCATCGATGTTCATCAGTGATATAGGCCTGTAATTTTCTTTTTTTGTGTTGTCCTTGTCTGGTTTTGTTATCAGGGTAATATTGGCTTCGCAGAATGAGTTAGGGAGCTTCCCCCCCTCCTCAATTTTTTGGAAGAGTTTGAGAAGGATAGGTATTAAGTCTTCTTGGAATGTTTGGTAGAATTCACCAGGGAAGCTGTCTGGTCCTGGACTTTTATTTTTGGGGAGGTTTGTGATTACTGTTTCGATCTCCTTACTGGTGATTTGTCTATTCAAATTCTCTACTTCTCCTTGATCCAGTTTTGGAAGGTTGTATGATTCTAAGAATTTATCTATTTCTTCCAGATTGTCGAATTGGTTGGCATATAACTTTTCATAGTATTCTCTTATAATCTTTTGTATTTCTGAGGCGTCTGTTGTAATTTCTCCTCTTTCATTTCTGATTTTACTTATTTGTGCCTTCTCTATTTTTTTCTTGGTGAGTCTAGCTAAAGGTTTGTCAATTTTGTTTATCTTTTCAAAGAACCAGCTCTTGGTATTATTAATTTTTTCTATTGATTTTTTAGTCTCTATTTCATTTATTTCTGCTCTGATTTTTATTATTTCCCTTCTTCTACTGATTTTGGGCTTTGTTTGTTCTTCTTTTTCCAGTGCCTTTAGGTGCATTGTTATATTGTTTATTTGAGATTTTTCTTGTTTGTTGAGATAGGCCTGTATTGCTATAAACTTCCCTCTTAGAACCACTTTTGCTGTATCCCATAAATTCTGGCATGTCGTATTTTCGTTTTCATTTGTCTCCAGGTATTTTTTGCTTTCTTCTTTGATTTCTTTGTTGACCCAGTCGTTGTTCAGGAGCATTTTTTTAAATCTCCATGTATTTGTGGCTTTTCTAATTTTCTTCCTACAGTTGATTTCTAGTTTCATACCGTTAGGTCAGAAAAGATGCTTGGTATTATTTCAATCTTCGTAAATTTATGGAGACTTGTTTTGTGGCCTAATATGTGATCAATCCTGGAGAACGTTCCATGTGCATTTGCAAAGAACATGTATTCTTCGGTTTTTGGATGGAATGCTCTGTATATATCTACTAGATCCATCTGTTCTAGTGTGTCATTTAAGGCCAATGTTTCCTTATTGATCTTCTGTGTGGATGATCTATCCATTGATGTAAGTGGAGTGTTAAAGTCCCCTACTATTATTGTGTTACTGTCTATTTCTCTTTTTATGTCTGTTGATAATTGCTTTATATATTTGGGTGCCCCTACATTGGGTGCATAGATAATTACAAGTGTTATATCCTCTTGTTGTATTGTTCCCTTGATCATTATGTAATGCCCTTCTTTGTCTCTTTTTACAGTTTTTGTTTTAAAGTCTATTTTGTCTGATATGAGTACTGCTACCCCAGCTTTCTTTTCATTGCCATTTGCGTGGAGTATCTTTTTCCATCCCTTCACTTTCAGTTTGTGAGTGTCTTTAGGTCTGAAGTGTGTCTCTTATATGCAGCATATTTATCGGTCTTGTTGTTTTATCCAATCAGCCACCCTATGCCTTTTAATTGGAGCATTTAGTCCATTGACGTTTAAAGTAGCTATTGTTAAGTATGTACTTACTGCCATTTTTTACCTTTTTTTTTCTCAGAGTTTTAGTAGTCCTTCTCTGTTCCTTTCTCCTTCTATACAGAATTGATGGTCTCTTTAGTTTGACCTCTGTCTGAAAGCTCTATTCTTTAACTCCCCTCCTCCCTCCTTTTATGTTTTTGATATCATATCTAACCTCTTTTTTGTGCATTTGTATCCATTACCCTCTTATCATGGAAATAGATAATTTTTCCTATTTGTGGTCTTCTCATTTCCCCTTAAATCAGTCCCTTTAACATTTCTTGTAGCACTGGTTTCTTGGTGACAAACTCCTTTAATTTTTGCTTGTCTGGGAAATTTTTGATCTCTCCTTCCATTTTGAATGATAACCTTGCTGGGTAGAGTATTCCTGGCTGTAAGTTTTTTCCTTTTAGCACTTTAAATATATCATGCCACTCTCTTCTAGCCTGTAAGGTTTCTGCCGAGAAGTCTGCTGATAGCCTTATGGGGCTTCCTTTGTATGTAACTTGTCTTTCTCTTGTGGCTTTTAGGATTCTCTCTTTATCTTTAATTCTGGACATTTTGATTATGATGTGTCTTGGTGTGGGCCTCTTTGGGTTTATCTTGTTTGGGGCTCTCTGTGATTCCTGTACCTGGATGTCTGTTTCCTTCCTTAGGTTAGGGAAGTTTTCATCTATTATTTCTTGAAATAGATTCTCTGCCCCCTTGTCTCGCTCTTCTCCTTCCGGGACACCTATAACATGGATGTTAGTGCGCTTGATGTTGTCCCAGAGGTCCCTTAGACTGTCCTCACTCTTTTTAGTTCTTTTCTCTTTTACCTGTTCAGCTTAGGCAATTTCTTCTAGTCTTTCATCCAGTTCGCAGATCCGTTCTTCTGTATCCTCTACTCTGCTTTTGAGTCCCTCTAGTGAATTTTTCATTTCCAGTATCGTAGTCTTCATTTCTGATTGGTTCTTTTTTATATCTTCCATTTCTTTGTTGACATTCTCCCTGAGTTCATCTATACTTCTCCCCAGATCAGTGAGCATCCTTAACACTCTTTGTTTGAACTCTCTGTTGGGTAGGTTGCTCACTTCTGTTTCGCTTAGTTCCCTTTCTGGAGTTTTATCCTGTTCCCTTACTTGGAACGTATTCCTTTTCCTCCTCATTTTTCCTATTTCCCTGTGCTTGTGTCTACGTATCAGGTAGGTCAGCTACGTCTCCTGCTCTTGGATAGGTAACCTTATGTAAGTGATGCCTTAGGAGGCTTCCAGTGTGCTTCCATCAGTTCTCAATGTTCCAGGGGTGACCCCTATGTGGGCTACATGTGTCCTTCTGTTGTGGCCTGTTTGCTCTCCCTGTAGGCGCCCAGGGAGGCCAAGTTATGCTCTTGGCCAGCTGTTGTAATGCTCAGCTGCTTGTAGTTGTTGTGGACCCTTCAGTCTCTTTATCAGGTGTGGGGAGCCCCAGCACAGTTGGCTGCAAGTTCTGATACCACATTTGTGTTGCAGTATTTCTTTTAAGTGAGTAGGCCCCCAGCATGGCAGGTTGTTAGGCTCAGAGGCTTACAATTGCTATAAGCCTCCAGCCTTTAGGTCTCTTGTCAGCACTCTGAGGATTGCAGCTGTGTGGGGCTGGCCTCAGGCACAGGAGCACCCAATTGTTTCAGGCTTTGGAAGGTGGGGCAAACCCCCTATGTGGGTCTTTGAGAAGCACAAGTCTTCTGCAGCTGACAAGGCCTGACGCCCACAGGTGTACACACACAGTCAACACAGTCCTGCCCCGTGTGTGCGCCCTGACCTCCTGAAGTGGACCCAGTCTGTCCACGGCGGGAGCCCCACACACTTCACCACCGCCCCACACTCTCCACCCACTCCTTGTGCACACCCTGCCCCACTGAATTTGGCTCAGTTACCAGGCTGCAGAGCATCCAGTCACCAATCTATGTAGGCCCACAAGTTGCCTGAGGGCTTGTTGTTTGATGGGGCCAGTCCCTAAGGTGGGCTGCCTGCCCTCGCTGAGCTGGATTAAATCCGTGTACTAGCGAGTGGGGCAGACCTGGGCTAGCAGGCCCAGGGAGAACTCCAATGGCATCTGTGTCAGCATGCCCACACCAGGCCACAACAATGGCTGCTGCCAATGTCCCAGTCCCTGGAGAGGTCTCATCTCTCACTGAGATGCACTCAGAGCCTATCAGGTGAGTCTCTTTTCACCAAAGCACTGTGCACCTTTCTTTCTGGTGATTTTAGGATGCTTTCTGAAATGGGTGAGTTTGCACATGGGCCCTTTAAGAGCTGGTTTTAATTTCTTTGTGAACCAGCTTTTCTGGGGGTACTCCCCAATATTTTAGTAGCAGGCAAAGTCAGATATTATGCCACTCATCCAGATTGTGCTGGGTCCACAAAATGCCCACAGTGGGGGTGCTCCCCAGCTCAGGGCCCCACTCCTCCAGGGAGGGCTGCGGACCTTTGGGCTGCTCCCGGGTGGCCGTGAAGCTGGCGGCTTGTGAAGGCAGCGTTTTTCCTCTCCAGAAGGGAGTTTCTGCCTCTTCTACCTCAGTTAGGATTGTCCTTTGTTGCAGGAGTTCCTCTTATCCAGTTTTCAGTTCTGTCTCAGGGGTAATTTTTCCACGAGTAGTTGTAAATTGGCTGTATCTGTGGGAGGAGGTGAGTTCAGAGTCTGCCTATGCTGCCATCTTGACTTCCAGGAAATTGTTATTTAATGTATAAATATTTTGACTTGAATTGTTGTCTAAAAAAATGGGGTCTCTGATGGTAATCACATGCAATCAATTTTATGGTTTCCATTTTTCTCGAAGGTGGCAAATATATACAAGATGCAAACTAATCATAATGTTGCATTATCTTTCCATTTTATACATATGTTAATCTTTTATATGTGAGAATAATACAGAAGTCAAGGTCCATATAACTGTATTACGATTGGGGAGTATTGGAATATCTGTGCCTCACCAAGAAAATTCTCTTGATTTCTGTCCTGTGACTGGCCAGTTATGATTTCCATGACCTTCTAGGATCTTGAACTGAACATTTCTAAGGTCTCCTGGAAGATGTGTAGTATTCGAACCTGAGTATCTTACATAATTGTAAAAAGAAATGTACTTCCTAGCAGCCACATGGTTAAAAAAATTGAAGAGGGTTAGGTTATATCTAATCTCTGCTTTCCTCAAACTGCGAATGAACCAAAGTTAACTATAATAAATGTTATGTGAGAACCAAACATAGCAAACTTGCTGATTATCCTCTGCATGGAACACATGTAAGTGCTCCATAAATAAAGAGTAAATAAAGAAAATATATAGTTTTACTAAAAGAGAGAGAAAAACTGACTTTGTAGGTTAGAAAAAGAGAAAATGAAAAGTTAGGTAAAACCGGCTTTCTCCATCTGGCTTTTCCTAAAGAGTTCCAAAGAGGAACTGAAAATAGACTTTTTTTTTCTTCCTTTACTGGTAAAGATACATATTGTTCAAAGATGAAAGAGAATCAAAGAAAAGGGTGACTAAGACTATTTTATTTTAACCATCATTAATATGTAATAGTACCAGAGGCAACTTGGCAAGCCATATGATAGAAAATCATATATAGAAAGTCATATTGCCTTTTTAAACATAAGGATTTTTGAACAATCTCTCCATTTCAATAGATTATATTGGTACTAGATGTTATTGATTTAAATTAGACTTTCCTTCATACTGATATGAATGAATGATTAAACAAACAAACAAAGAAGCAAATAAAAAGAATAGACAAATCTTCTATGCAGAAAAATTCTGAATAATTTCTGTAGATATTCTACCTTCAAGTAGGTGGAGCATAACTCCTTAAATGTAGGCAATGTATAGTGACTTCCTTCCAAAGAGTATAGAATGAAACTAGAGAGTATAGTAACTTGACCTTGGAGAAACCTGACAAACACTACCTAAGTCAAGTGATCAAAGTCAACGTCAACAAGGGTTAATCATGTTGATACTATGTACCCTTGATATGATGTGATGGAAATGGCACTGTAACTCCATAGTCTTTTCCCAAAACATGTAACGCTAGTCTAATCATGAGAAAAACATCACATACCTATTGAGGGACGTTATACAAAATGTCTGATTAGTACTCCCTAAATCTATTAGGGTCATCCAAAACAAGGAATGTCTGAGAAACTGCAAAGAAGAGATTACAGAGAAAGGATGACTAGTAATTTAGTATCCTGGATGGGATCCTGGAACAGAAAAATGACATTAGGTAAAAACAAAGGAAATCTGAATAAAGTATGAGCGTGAGTTAATAATAATGTTTCAGTATTGATTGTGACCATATTAATGTGGGATATTAACAATACACACTAATACATCAATATTGATTCATTAATTGTGTACCATATTAATGAAAGATATTAACAATAGGGGAAATTGGATGTGAGGTATATGGGAACTATATATATATATATATATATATATATATATATATATATACTATCTCCACAATTTTTCTGTAAACCTCAGACTATTTTAAAGTGTGAATTTTATTAAAAATTACTGAAAGAATTCCAGAATAATTTAAAAATAAATTGATTTCTACATTTAAATAAAGACTTTCTTGTAGAACTCACATTTAAAAATGTATTTTAAGTATTTATTCATTAATCTGGTATTTAATTAATTTGACCCCAAATATTTATTTATGACATTATGTATTACATTGTGTTTGGTGTTAAGATAGAGGAAACATTATCAGATTCATAGGCCTGTTGCAAGGGTGAAGAGGAAAAAAATATCCTAAAATTTTAGGATATTACATGGTTTTAAGATGTTAAAAGTTAATTAAAGATTCATATAAATTAATGCTTAATAATGCCTAAGTCACTTGCTTATATTCCATCTACTTTGGAAAGGAATTAAGTTAATTTTGGATGTAATGATAAGTAAATATGACCTTTAGTATAGGTAGTTGATTCAAACTAATACAACTTATTGCCTAATTTGATTTTACTTTTGTATCTGATTGCATGCAATAGTATGAATTTTGAACAAACAAAAATATTAAACGTTCAAAATATTTAAAATTACGTTTATTATACATGATAAAATGTTACTGTTTCAGTTTAAGTATCAATAGAGTGTGAAGTGCTCTCCCTTATTAAATGCAAGTTTAATTATCTTAAATACTTTGGCCCACTTAGTTCCATTATGTAGTGTCTTTGCTGCCATATTGATAAATATCTCAAGGTGCATATTCATAGCTCCTATGTGTTCAGATGATGAATTTGCTAAATCAGGTATTTTATTTTTATAATAATTTTATATTGATAACATGTAGTATGAAACTTTTTAAAGTAAATTATCAGGAGAAATTTTGAAAACAATCTCAGTTTACTGTAATGAAACTAACATGTTAAAAAAACTCTGAATAAATTAGAGTCTAAAAAAGTGAGTAGCATTAATATTGACAGGCAATTTGTCAATGATCAGATTGTGAACACAGAAGTGCATTAAATGTGGGAACATTAGAAAAATTTGAAACAAATAATTACAGGTAGTTAATCAAATATTCTGCAAAAATATTTATCATTTCTATCTGATAGGTAAAATTCTAATTCCAGATCCTAGGTCAAAATGGATATCTCTGGGTTGTTTATCTTTGTATGCATCTCTTGATAAAGAAGAGAATCTGAGTTGCAGCATCTTATTTCCAGGCAAATCTGGGATGTGAGCAGAATGGCCTGACATTTACAATACTTCAGTGGCAATTATGGCACAGTTAATATATCAATTTAATTAAATTCCCATAGTGATTCATGACATAAAATATCAAAATAAGTTAACTTGTGTAGAAATAGACAAAAGATCAATGCAGTGGGCAGAGATACAATGAATTAAATTAAAGTATAATTGCCATCTACTGAAAAGATTGTGTGCATAATACATAAGAGATTTTATTGTAAGGCAATCTCTTAGAAAGATATCAGTTAGGGAAGTTAGATAAGATAGATGCCAGAAGGTTCCGAAGATTCCTAAAGTCAGCCTTGAGGCAATATCTAAATTATTTTTTATCTTAATTTTATCGAGGAATCAAAGAACCATGTTTGCATTACATAAAAATAAATGGAATTCTTACATTTTGCTAAGTATAATATGAATTTTGCATTTTCAATTGTGATTTGCCACTACTTTTTACAGTGTTTTTAGACAAACTAATATCACTAAAATCCATACGACATAACGTAAAAGCTATATGTCAAAGAAAGAATCTATGTGTCAAAAACAGAAAAGAGAACGGTGAAACTGGTGGGTGAGTTGGTCAGGTTCTCTAATCCTCTCACCACCACTCTGAACTAAGCATGATCATGGAGTTCTAGAGAAACTTGGAAGGAAGGCTGATGGCTTTCCTGCTAATAAAGGCAATTGGGTCTTCAGTAATTAAATAAATAAAGGAAGGAAATACTATTCATTTAATACCCCAAGCTGATGAAGTGGGTCTTATTGTTACAGTATATGTGCTAGAGAATTAATAATTGGTTCTTTTATGTGTCGCTGCTTTACAAATAATCATGGACTCTCGTTGCGTTTTCCTTGTAGCTCTAAGTATCTTCATCTGTAAGGAAGAATGAGTTAAATTAGATGTTTACTAAGATGTCTTCTAATTCAAACATTTTATAGTTCTATGGTGGAGAGAGAGTATCTAACTCAAGCTCATCTCCTGTGTTAATAATTTCAGTTTAGTTACTGCTGGAGTAATTATTCATTTACAAATAAAAAATATTTTCCTTCATTGAATCAAGTAAAATAAGGTATCATGCTTGTGTGTGTGTGTGTGTGTGTGTGTGTGTGTGTGTGAATTAGAGTGTGAATTAGTTCTGAAATCTTCCAGCCAGTTAAAAAAATATGAGTAGTTTTGTATGGACGTGTGATTTAGAAATAGGATTAACAAATATTCCCAGAAAATTTGAGTTGCCACCCTTACCTTCAGTAGTAATCTTCTATCTTGAAAGACTCTATTGGTAATGCTAATAGAAAATCATTGATACCAGGAAAAAAGAACAAATAAGTAGATAAAATAGAGTCCTATTTCTCTAACAGAACTGCTGAATCACTTCTCTGTTAAAGGTAAATTATGAGTAACAGAAAATCTCAAATTATGGTAGCTTATTCAAGATAAAAATTTGTTTCACTTTCACAAAAATATTGGCAGTCTATGACTAATGTGCTGGCTCTATTATCCATAGGGACCCAAGCTCCTTTTGTGCTCTACCGTCTTTAACATGTAGCTTCCACCGTGTTGTGGAAGTATCTGCTCCAGTTCTGAAGAGCATCCACATTCCAGTCTTCACAGAAGTTGTGTTACCACCTTGCTTACATTTCACTGGTCACATCTAGCTGCAAAAAAAAGCTAGCAAACAGTATATTTTGGGCAGCCCGTTTGCCCAGCTTAACTTCATGGGGTCTCTTACTGAGAATAAGCTGAGAGCAGATATTGGGAGACAACTGGTAGCCTCTGTCACTAGTGTACGTTTTGGCAATATAACCCTGTTTGTGTAACATACTAACTTCTCATCCTAAGGTATCTTCTGATTGTAGTTTACTATAAACCAGAAGACAAGATATCTTCTCCCGGTGCCAATGTAGAACTGTGGAGTGGAATTAGACAACCTCAATACAAACTTCCACTGAGAAAAGGAAAGAATGTGAAATATCTAGCGGTTACTAGTTCCTGAGTAATTTTGTGTACTTATGCAAAGTGATTTTCTATTAGTGTATTTTCCAAGTCAATGGTTCTCAAACTTCTTGGTCTCAGGACTCCTTCACATTTTTATAGGTTATTGGGGAGAGCAAAGAGCTTTTTAAAATGTAGGGTATGTCTATCAATATTTTCTGCTTTAAAAATTGAACTGAGAAATTTTCAAAATATTTATTGTTTAGTTTAAGGTAATAACAAACCCGAGACATGTTATCATATTTTTATGAAAAAATAACTATATTTTACAAAACAAAAAAATAGTGAGAAGAGTGGCATTATTTAAATATTTGTATCTTTTTAATGTTTGACAATAGAAGACACTGAATTCAGACATCGCTTCAGCATTCAAAGTATTGTAATGTTGATGAAGCAGACGAAAAAAATTTGACTTCACACAGATAGGAATCTGGAAAAGACAGGAATATTTTAGTAGCCTTTACAGAAAATCATGGATATTCCTTTTTGATGCTACATCAGAACTGGACAAATGGAGGTTTCTTGAAGTTTAGTTGCAATGTGGAATCTGAAGCCAAATTAATTTTCTACACTGTTACATTAAAATCTATTTTGTGTTTTGCATTTTGAATGGCTGTTTTACCCATTCATGGATCATTCTGAAAACATTGGTTTCCTGAGTTATTAAGGTTTTCCAAATGTTGGCACATTTGTTATATACTATGACAAAAACCATATGTATTAATATCACTGTAGAAAAGTCTTTAAGTATCGGGAAGCTGTCAAGGTCTTGGTGATGGATATAATTTTCCAAACCTCTAGTTTTTGCTTGAAATCTCAGATTTTATCATTGGCAACAAGTAGTGTTAGTTGTTTTCCTTGAAGTGACAGATTCACTTTGTTCCTTTTACAAAAAGTATCCCCACTATTCAGGTCTGAATAACCGTAGTTTGTCTGTCAGTCATTCTTTCCAGTAAAAATGGTGTTCTGTGATATAAGGGGCTAGTTCAACTAATATAAGAGCACTCCTCTTAAGACCACCATCATACTTCAGCAGGCAACAGAAGTGCTTAATGCGTACCTCACATTTCATCATATAAAATATTATAGTAAACATATACTTGAGTAAAGTTTTAATAAAATTAATAATCTTTAGTGCTTCATCAGGATATTATGAATGAAACAGTCTGTGTGTCTAACTATGTATGCATGATGGAAAAAACAAAATGACTATCAACATAACTTGTTGCCACTGCCTTTATTCTGACTAAGGCAACAGCAGTTTTACCCATCATTGCTTTTAAACTGTCAATGCAAATGTTTACACAGTGAAAAGGGCAAATGATGTCTTGTCTTGTGGTGAAAAGCATGTCGGCCTCACAAATGCCCCGGAAGGATTTTGGGGGACCCCCAGGCACACATTGAGAATCACGGTGTGACGTTCAAGAGAGTGCACATTTAGACTATTTCTAGGTACTGCCCTGTGGTACAATTTTTATTTCCACTAAAATTTTTGGTTTAACTGGTTTTGACATTCTGATCAGTATTGGTAGTAATAAAAGTATAAGTTTTTGTCTATCTGATAGATAAGAAAAAGCTCATTGTTACTTTAATTTGTTTTCCTTTTACCATAAGTGAGGTTCAGGATCTTTCCATACATTTATGGATCAGTATGATGCTGGTACAGAAATAGATGCACAATTCCGTGGGACAGGATGAAGAGTTCATAAAATGTCCTAAATTCATTTGGGAATGTAATTTATGATCAAGGGTGGATTTCTTTAATAGATAATCGATTGTGAGAGAGGTAGAAACTTGAATAAGTGATATTAAGTGATATTGGGATAACTGGCTATTTGAATAAAAGGTTGATCTATAATTAATTTACATTTTGTATCAAAAATTCTGAATGGATAAAAGATCCAAATGTTTTTAAAAATTCAACTCATAAAGTAGAAGAAAAGACTGAATAACTTATTTTTATATTTTATGTTTGAAAATATGTCAAAATATAACCAGAAGAGTTAAAGAAAATAAATGATATACATGACTATATAAAAGTATTTAAATTTCTAAATGGCAAAAGAGCACAAAATAAATCATAAGAAAAATAATAAAATGGGAAATAAATGTTTAACACATAGCACAAATAACTAATTCTACTTTTTAACATTCTAAGTGCTATTATAAATGTGTAATAAAAAGAAATAAAAGAGCCTCTTAGAAAAATAGGCAGAGGATATGAATGTAGGATACTGAAATAGATTATAGAAACACTTTTATAGCTATTGTATTCTAAGGAGTATTTGAAGTCCAATCTTCCAGCTCTCTCATTAGAGATGAGGAAACTGAAGTCTAGAGAAGCATAGATAAAAGTTAAATTTCTTTGTTCTCCATTAAGTCCTTTAACAACTGCAGGTCATGTATTCATTTATTTCTGCTGAGTGAGTTACCCAAATCTGATTTGTTTTCAATAGCATATATATTTAAGTATATATCACTCTGCAACTACTCCATGAAAATGCAAATAGCATAGAATGACCTTTAGCTTTGCAACTGATTATATTTTAAAAAATAGATTAACATTATTCTCTTGAAATCGACACCACCTGCTCTTATTATACAGAATTAGATAGAGCGGTTAAGAACTCAAGGTCTGAGCAGACTCTCTGCTCCAGTTGGAATCTTGGCTGTGTAACATGCTGAGTAACCTGAACAATTTATCAAAACCCTGTATGCCTCAGTTCCTGATTTATGTATCATTCTGGTTTCTAAGGTTATTATAGGATTAACTCATTCTTATAAAGAGCTTATGATAAGGCATGACATACAGTAAATGTCCAATAAATGTTAGCTATAATCATTTTTGTTATCATTTATGGGGGGGGCGGCACTTTTGGTGACCATTAACAGATTTCTCTTTTGTGTATTGTTGAACTATGGATTAGAGGCATGTCTTATCTTGCTCCGTTACCAACACAGAAATGATCTGTATATAGAATTGATTTCTATACAAAGTCTGCAACCCAGTTATTTTCATAATGTATTAAGTAACACGATGAATGAATCCCAGGTGTATATTGACACTAAGAGGTTGGAAAAAAGATTTAGGGTCATTTAGCATGATGGAAATTGGATGAATTTATTATTTTAATTTATGAATAATGAATTTATTATTTTAACCTTTTGTATGAGGAAGAACTTATAGAACCTAGTTCCAAAGTTGATGCAAGAATGAGGAGAGTAAATGACACCAACAGGGGATACAAATCAGCTGATATCAAATTCAGATTACATCTACAAGCCCTCCCACTTGTCCCACTTATATTTTTTATTGTGAGGGTACTTTCAACTTGACCTTGCTGTTCTTTGTTCTTTGAAAACTTTTCTGGAAACACTACAGAAGTTGAAGGGATTTATCATAAGGCTAGATATGCAGTATTCTAATGTAGCTTGGAAACTAAATTGAACTGGAAATCATCTATGCGTAAGGCCAATGCCTGCCCATTCTGAATGGTTCACTGGTGGCTTATCACAATTTCTTAGAGACCCAATACTGAACTTAGATAGAAAATGAGTTTCAGGAGCTAAAAGGCTTTCATTTTTCAGATTTTCTTCCCTTTGTCCTTTATGGTCCTGAATCCAATCAAATTGTCAGAGGGCTACCTCCCATCACAAGGATGATGGAAATAAGAATTTGTGTCTAGTTCTGAAAAGAGCGAGCCATAGGTATGAAAACCTCACTGCTCAGCATTTTAGCAACATGCGATACACAAAAGCAATCAGAGTTTTCTTGCATGAAATTGTTCTTTAAAATTGCCAGATACCAAATATCAAATGGGCTTTCTTCTTAAGTCAAGTTGTTACCGTCATTGTCTCTCTCTTAGTGGCATGCTTTCTAAATTTCTGTATGTTCTCCTTGTAAATATTTTAAGTGACCAAATTTGATGAATTGGACTAATGGATGACTATACGAGTTTTCATGCTCAAAAGGGTTTATGACACACTATTCATTACTTATTTATTCAATTTTAAAAACATTTTCAGTATTATAAAATTATTCCTCTGAGTTTTTACCTAATATTATTCTCCTTGTTTTGGGGGGTACTGGTTGTTTTTTTGAAAAGTGCTATTGAGATATTCATATAGCATAAAATTAACCAATTTAAAATGTATAGTTCACTGATTTTTAGTATATTCACAGAGTTGTACAACCATCAATATAATTTAACTTGAAGACATTTTCTTAATGTCAAAAAGAAAATTCCCCATGTGTTAATGTCACTCTCATTCTCATTCTCTCCTCCAACCCCCAGCTCTAGACAACAAATAATCTACACTCTATCTAAAGATTTGCCTATTTTGGACATTTCATATAAATGTAATCATAATATGTGGTCTTTTGTGACTGGATTCTTTCAATTAGGATAATATTTTCAAGGTTCATCCACGTATAGCATTCATCAGTAATTCATTCCTTTTTACTGCTGAATAATATTCCATTGTGTGGATTTGTCACATTTTGTTTATCCATTCCCTTATTTATATTTAGGTTGTTTCCTTTTTTGGCTATTATCAATAATGCTGCTAGGAACATTCATGTTCTAGTTTTTATGTCAATATGTGTTTCAGTTGTCTTGGGTATATGCCTAGGAGTGGACTTGTGAGGTCACACTGAAACTCCCTGGTTAACCTTTTGAGGAACTTCTAGACTGTTTTCCAAAACAATTGGATCACTTTACATTCCCATCAGTAGTGTATGAGGGTTCCACTTCTCCAAATTCTCACCATCACTTATTTCCTGCCTCTGTGATTATAGCCATCCTAGTAGGTGTGAAATGGTATCTTGGGTGGGTTTGATTTGAATCTATAACTAATGACGTTGGGGATATTTTCATGTGCTTTTTGGCCATTTGTTTATCTTCTTTGGAGAAATGTTTCTTCAAATGTTTCTCATTTTTCAATTGGTTTGTCTTTTATTATTAAGTTATGAGTTGTTTATATACTCCTGATACAAGTCCCTTGTCAGATATATGATTTATAAGTATCCTCTCCCATTCTGTGAGGTATTTTCTCACTTTCTTGATGGTTGCCTCTGAAGCAACAAAAACTTTAATTTTGATGAGGCTCAATTTTCTTATCTTTTTCTTTTTTTCCTTTTTTAATTGATGTCATAATAGTTTATAACGTTGTGAAATTCCAGTTGTACATTATTATTTGTCAGTCACCACATAAATGATCCCCTTCACCCCTTGTACCCACCCCCCAACCCCCTTCCCTCTGGTAACCACCAAACTGTTCTCTCTGTCCATGTGTTGGTTTATATTCCACATATGAGTGAAGTCATACAGTGTTTGTCTTTCTCTGTCTGGCTTATTTCGCTTAACGTAATACCCTCCAGGTCCATCCATGTTGCTGCAAATGGGACGATTTTGTCTTTTTTACGGCTGAGTAGTAGTCCATTGTATATGTATATACCACATCTTCTTTATCCAACCATTTGTCGATGGACACTTGGGTTGCTTCCACATCTTGGCTATAGTGAATATTGCTGTAATGAACGTAGGGGTGCGTAAGCCTCTTCTGACTTTTGATTTCACGTTCTTTGGATAAATACCCAGAAGTGGGATAGCTGGATCATAAGATATTTCTATTTTTAATTTTTTGAGGAATCTCCGTACTGTTTTCCATAGAGGCTGCACCGGTTTGCACTCCCACCAGCAGTGAATGAGGGTTCCCTTTTCTCCACATCCTTTCCAACATTTGTTATTTTTTGTCTTGGTGATTACAGCCATTCTCACAGGTGCAAGGTGGAATCTTAGTCTAGTTTTGATTTGCATTTCCCTGATGATTAGTGATGTTGAACATCTTTTCATGTGCCTATTGGCCATCTGTATATCTTCCTTGGAAAAATGTCTGTTCATAACCTCTGCCCATTTTTTCACCAGGTTGTTTGTTTTTTTGTTGTTCAGTTGTGTGAGTTCTTTACACATTATGGAGATTAACTCCTTGTTGGATATATGATTTGCAAATATTTTCTCCTGGCTGGTGGTTTGTCTTTTCATTTAGATCCTGGTTCCGTTTGCCTTGCAGAAGCTCTTTAGTTTGATGAAGTCCCACTTGTTTATTTTTTCTTTTGTTTCTTTTATCCAAGTAGACATGGGATTCGAAAAAGATCCCTCTAAGATTGATGTCAAAGAGTGTTCTGCCTACATTTTCTTCTATGAGTTTTATAGTTTCAGGTGTTACCTTCAAGTCTTTGATCTATTTTGAGTTAATTTTTGGGTATGGCAAAAGATAATGGTCTACTTTCCTTCTTTTTCATGTGACTGTCCAGTTTTCCCAGCACCATTTATTGAAGAGACTTTCCTTTCTCCAACCTGTGTTCTTAGCTCCTTTGTCGAAGATTAGATGTCCATATACATGTGGTTTTATTTCTGAACTTTCAAGTCTGTTGCATTGATCTGTACCAGTCTGTTTTTGTACCATTATCATGCTGTTTTGATTATTGTAGCTTTGTAGTATATTTTGAAGTCAGGGATTGTGATGCCTCCAGCTTTGTCCCTTTATCTCAGGATTGCTTTAGCTATTTGGGGTCTTTTTTTGCCCCATGTGAATTTTAGGATTCTTTGTTCTATATCTGTGAAGAATGTCATTGGGATTTTGATTGGGATTGCCTTGAATCTGTAGATTGCTTTAAGTAGTATGGACATTTTAACTATGTTTATTCTTCCAATCCACGTGCATGGGATATCTTTCCATTACTTTATGTCATCATTGATTTCTTTCAATAGTGTCTTATAGTTTTCATCGTATAGGTCTTTCACCTCCTTGGTTAAATTTATTCCTAGATATTTTGTGCTTTTTGTTGCAATTGTAAATGGGATTGTGTTCTTGAGTTCTCTTTCTGTTAGTGCATTTTTAATGTATAGAAATGCAACTCATTTTTATAAGTTGATTTTGTACCATGCAACTTTGCTGTAGTTGTTGATTATTTCTAGTAGCTTTCTGATGGATTCTTTAGGCTTTTCTATACATAAAATCATGTCATCTGCAAACAGCGAGAGTTTCACTTCTTCATCGCCTATTTGTATTCCTTTAATTCCTTTTTCTTGCCTAATTGCTCTGGCCAGAACTTCCAGTACTATGTTGAATAAGAGTGGCGAGAGTGGGCACACTTGTCTTGTTCCTGTTCTCAGAGGGATGGCTTTCAGTTTTTCCCTGTTGAGTATGATGTTGGCTGTGGGTTTGTCATATATGGCCTTTATCATGGTGAGGTACTTTCCTTCTATATGCATTGTGTTGAGAGTTTTTATCATAAATGGGTGTTGGATCTTGTCAAATGCTTTCTCTGCATCTCTTGAGATGATCATGTGGTTTTTATTCCTCGTTTGGTTAATGTGGTGTATCACATTGATTGGTTTGAGGATGTTGAACCATCCCTGTGTCCTTGGTATAAATCCCACTTGATCGTGGTGTATGATCTTTCTAATGTATTGCTGTATTCAGTGTGCCAATATTTTGTTGAGGATTTTTGCATCTATGTTCATTAGCGACATTGGCCTGTAATTTTCCTTCTTTGTATTATCCTTGTCTGGCTTTGATATCGGGGTGATGTTGGCCTCATAGAATGTTTTAGGAAGTGTTCTATCTTCCCCTATTTTTTGGAATAGTTTGAGAAGGATAGATATTAAATCTTCTTTGAATGGTAAAATTCTTCAGAGAAGGCTATCTGGTCCTGGACTTTTATTTTTGGAAGGTTTTTGATTGCTGTTTCAATCCCTTTACTTGTGATTGGTCTATTCAGGTTCTCTATTTCTTCTTGATTCAGTTTTGGGAGGTTGTATGAGTCTAAGAATTTATCCATTTCTTCTAGATTGTCCAATTTGTTGGAATATAGTTTTTCATAGTATTCTCTTATAATCCTTTGTGTTTCTGTGGTATCTGTTGTGATTTTTCCTCTTTCATTTCTAATTTTATTTATTTGATCCTTCTCTCTTTTTTTCTTGGTGAGTCTGGCTAAGGGTTTGTCAGTTTTGTTTATCTTCTCAAAGAACCAGCTTTTTGTTTCATTGATCCTTTCTACTTTTTTTTTTTTGGTTTCAATTTCATTTATTTCTGCTCCAATTTTTATTATTTCCCTTTGTCTGCTGACTTTGGGCTTTGTTTGTTCTTCTTTTTCTAATTCTGTTCGGTGTAGTTTAAGATTGCTTATTTGGGATTTTTCTTTTTGTTAAGGTGGGCCTGTATTGCTATGAATTTCCCTCTCAGGACCACTTTTGCTGCATCCCATATGAGTTGATATGGTGTATTTTCATTTTCATTTGTCACCAGATATTCTTTGATTTCTCCTTTAATTTCTTCAATGATCCATTAGTTGTTCAGTAGCATGTTGTTTAGTCTCCACATCTTTGTCACTTTCCCAGCTTTTTTCTTGTAGTTGATTTCTAGTTTCATAGCATTATGGTCAGAAAAGATGCTTGTTATGATTTCAATCTTCTTAAATTTATAGAGGTTTGACTTATTTCCCAACATATGGTCTATCCTTGAGACTGTTCCATGTGCGCTTGAGAAGAATGTGCAATCTGCTCTTTTTTGATGGAGTGCTCTATATATCTATTAAGTCCATCTGGCCTAGTTTTTCATTTAAGTCCACTATTTCCTTATTGATTTTCTGTCCGGATGATCTATCCATTGATGTAAGTGGGGTGTTTAGGTCCCCTACTATTATTGTGTCATTGTTGATATCTCCTTTTACATTTGTTAATAGTTGCTTTACGTACTTCGGTGCTCCTGTGTTAGGTGCATATATGTTTATAAGTGTTATGTCTCCTTGGTGGAGTATCTCTTTTATCATTATATATTGCCCCTCTTTGTCTCTCATTACCTTTTTTATCTTTTGTCTACTTTGTCTGAAATAAGCATTTCAACACCTGCTTTCTTTTGCTTGCCGTTAGCTTGGAGTATCATCTTCCATCCCTTCACTCTGAGCCTGTGTTTGTCTTTAGAGCTGAGATGTGTTTCCTGGAGGAAGAAAATTATTGGGTCTTGTTTTTTAACCCATCCAGTCACTCTGTGTCTTTTGATTGGGGAATTCAATCCATTTACATTTAGAGTGATTATTGATATATGAGGGCTTAATGCTGCCATTTTATCTCTTGTTTTTCTGTTGTTATGTATTTCCCTTGTTTCTCATCCTGTGTATTTTGGACTGCTAGTTCAGTTTGGTGGCTCTCTATGATGGTTTTCTCATTGTTTATCATATGTATCTCCTGACTTTTTGTTTACTGGTTACCATGCAGTGTGTATAAAAGATCTCGTAGATGAGATAGTCCATTCCCTGATAGCCTCTTGTTCTCTTAGTCTAAGTGGGTTTCATCCCTTTCCTCTTCCCCTTCTAAGTTGTTGTTGTCACAACTTATTCCATTATGTGTTGTGAATTTGTGGTTAAAATGAAGTGATAATATTTATTTTTGATGTTTTCCTTCCAGTTACCTTTAGAGTTATAATTTAGTGTTTGCTAATCTGTTCTGATAGACAGTTGCAATTTTCTGATTTTGTCTGCCTATTTACCTGCTTGCTCAAGGCTTTGTAAACCCTTTCTTTCTTTTTTTTTTCTTCAGGTAGGAGGGCTTTCTTGATCAAATCTTGTAGCGGGGGTCTTGTGGCAATGAACTCCCTCAGCTTTTGTTTATCTGGGAAAGTTTTTATTTCTCCATCATATCTGAAGGATATTTTCACTGGATATAGTATTCTTGGCTGAAAGTTTTTGTCTTTCAAAATTTTGAATATATCATTCCACTCTCTCCTAGACTGTACCGTTTCTGCTGAAAAATCCGCTAAAGCCTGATAGGGCTTCCTTCATAGGTTATTCTCTTCTGCCTTGCTGCTCTTAATATTTTTTCTTTATTGTTGACTTTTGCCGGCTTCAATAATATATGCCTTGGAGGAGGTCTTTTTACATTGATGTAATTAGGAGTCCTGTTGGCTTCTTTTATATTTAATTCTAGCTCCTTCTCCAGGTTTGGGAATTTCTCAGTTATTATTTCTTTACACAAGCTCTCTGCTCCTTTTTCCCTCTCTTCTCCCTCTGGAATACTATAATCCTTATGTTTCATTTCCTAACTGAGTGGGATATTTCTTGGAGAAATTCTTCATTTCTTTTTAGTCTAAGTTCTCTCTCCTCCTCCATCTGAAGCATTTCTGTGTTCCTATCCTCCAGATTGCTAATTCTATCTTCCATTTTGTCAGCCCTGTTGTTTAAGGATTCCAGATTTTTCTTTATCTCATCCATTGTGTTTTTCATCTCTAACAACTCTGTTTGGTTTTTCTTTATAGTTTCCATCTCTTTTGTGAAGAATTCCCTCTGTTCAGTAATTTGGTTCCTGATTTCATTGAACTGTCTTTCAGAATTCTCTTGTAGCTTGTTGAGTTTTCTGATGATGGCTGTCTTGAATTCTTTGTCATTTAGATCTTAGATTTTCATGCCTTCAGGATTGGTTTCTGGGTGTTTGTCTTTCTCCTTCTGGTCTGGAGTATTAATATATTTCTTTATACCATTTGATGGTGTGGATTTGTGCGGACGCATAGTGATAGTTTCTGGACACAGGTTCCACCTGCTTCCACATGGAGGGGGGTGGCAGGAGCTGTGTAATCGGAGCCCACTGCTGCAATCCCTGTCAGGTGTGGCTGTCCGAGCCTGGGTCACTCTTTGGGATTGCAGCAGCCCTGTGAGGTCTCCCACTGAATGGGAAAGTAATCATGTGGGGGGCTCAGGGCTACTGCTGCCTGCTCCCACAGACCTATGGAGTTGTGCTCCCCCCTTCATGGCCACAGTGGTACTATGGGTGTTCACGGCAGCTGGGAGCTTGTTCACCTGGACTTGGAGCTCAGCCACCCTCTGTTCCTAGGTCACACTAGCCAGTGTGCTTTGTGGGTGGCACTTCCCCTCTGGGACCAAGCTAAAGCCACTCCCTAGGCCCAGGTGGGATTGTCGAGTCTCCCACCAGATGAGAGAGTGATCACATGGGGCCTCCAGGCTACTGCTGCCTGCTCCCACAGTCCTGCTGACACACACTTCCCCCCTTTGGGGCTGCAGCAGCACTATGGGTGTTCACAGCAGCCCGGAGCTTGTTTGCCAGAACTGGTATCTCAGTCACCCTCTGCTCCTAGGTTGCACCAGTCTTTGTGCTTGGTGGGCAGGGCTTCCCCATTGGGTCCAAGCCTTTGCTGCTCTCTGTGGGCTTTGTAGCCCTGAGGGCTCTCCCTCTAGATGGGGAAGTGATCACACAGGGGGCTCAGGGCTGCCATCACCTGTTTCCAAAGTCGCAGTGAGGCACACTCCCACCCTCAGGGCCACAGCAGTGCTATGATCGCTCCAGCTGGGAAAATAGTTGCACATGAGTGCTGGGCTGCCTGGGGTCCAGAGGGTGCTCACCTATCTCCACCACCTCCTCAGGGTGGGGGGGTAGTCCATCCACCTTCAGATATATAGCTGCTCAGGTCTCTCAGGCATCCTGATATGCTGTGTGGGTATCCTCTGCTGATCAATGAATGTCCTTTTAGTTGTAGTTTGAAGGGGAAGAGACACAGGGAACAGCTCACTCCACCATGTTGCTGGCGTCACCCTGTTTATCTTTTTCTTTTGTCACTTATGCTTTTGACGTCATATCTAAGAATGTATTACCTAACCTAAGATCATGAATATTTATCCTTACTTTTTGTTCTAAGAGTTCCATAGTTTTAGCTCTTACATTTAGGTCTATGATTGAGTTGGATTTAATTTTTGTGTATGGTGTAAGGTAGGAGAAAAATTCATTATTTTGCCATGTGGATATCCAGTTATCTCAAAATTATTTGTTGAAAAGAATATTCGTTACCAGCTAAATTGTCTTGGCAACTTTTTCAAAAATCAATTGACCAAAAATGTGAAGGTTCATTTCCAGACTTTCAATTCTATTCCATTTATCTCTATGCCCATTCTCATGCCCATTCTCGTGATAATACACTCTGTCTTGATTATCGTAGCTTTGTAGTAAGTTTAAAAATCAGGAAGTATAAACCCTCCAACTCTATTCTTCTTTTGTAAGATTATTTTGGCTATTTTGAGATCCTCTCATTTCCATATGGATTCTAGGATCAGCCTGTCAAGTTCTGAAAAATTGCAGCTGGGAATTTAATATGAATTTCATTGAATCTGTGGATCAATTTGGGGAATGTTGTCTTGTAAATAATATTAAATCTTCTGATTCATGAGCATTTGACATTTTTGCATTTAGATAATTCATTTTTTAAAATAATTTGTAGTTATCAGTGTACACACTTTATGCTTATTTTATTAAATTTATGATTTTAAGTTTATTATTTTTCATATCTTTTAAATGGAATTGTTTTCTTAGTTTATTTTTTTTTTTTCTGCTGAGGAAGATTCGACCTGAGCTAACATCCGTGCCAATCTTCCTCTATTTTTTACGTGGGTCAATGCCACAGCATGGCCATCGATGAGTGGTCTGTGTCTGCACCCGGGAACAGAACCCAGGCCACTGAAGCGGAGCAAGCCAAACTTAACCACTAGGCCATGGAACCAGCCCCTTAATTTCATTTTTTTTTTTTTTTGTGAGGAAGAGCGGCCCTGAGCTAACATCTGCCAATCCCCCTCTTTTTGCTGAGCAAGACTGGCCCTGGGCTAACATCCGTGCCCATCTTCCTCCACTTTATATGGGACGTCCCCACAGCATGGCTTGCCAAGCAGTGCATTGGTGCATACCTGGGATCCAAACTGGTGAACCCTGGGCCGCCACAGTGGGGCACATGCACTTAACTGCTTGCACCACCAGGCCGGCCCCCCCTTAATTTCATTTTTGCATTGTTTATTGCTACTGCATAGAAATACAATTGACTTTTACATATCAATCTCACATCCTGCTACATTGCTGAACTCATTTATTAGTTTTATAGTTTTTAGTGGATTCCTTAGGATTTTCTATATACAAGATCATGACATTTGTCAATAGAGATAGTTTTTATTCTTTATTTCAATCTTATGCTTTTAGTCTTTTTTTCTTTCCTAACTGCTCTGGTTAGAAACTTCAGTACAAAGTTGAATATAAGTGGCAAGAGTGGACATCCTTGTCTTGTTTCTGACCTTAGGGGGAAACCATTCAGTTTTTCTCAATATCTCAAGCAATATTACATATCGGATTTCATGCATTCTCAGTATCAAGTTGAGGAAGTTCCCTTCTATATCTAGTTTGTTGAATGTTTTTATTATGAAAGGATGTTGGATTTTATCAAAATTTTAATTGCATCTATTCAGATGAGCATTGTTTTGTCTTTTTTTTTCTATAAATATGGTGTACTATGTAGACTGATTTTCAGATGTTAATCTAATGCTGCATTCCTGAGATAAATCACAATGGTCATGGTGTTTAATTCTTTCCATATGTTGTTGGATTTTGTTTGCTAGTATTTTTTTGAGGATTTTGTGCCCATATTTAAAAGAGATATTGTATAAAAAAAAAAAGATCTCAAATCAATATCCTAAACTTCCACTTAAAAAAACAGAAAGTATGAGTAAACTCAACAAAAAGCAAGCATAGAAAAGAAAATAATAAAGATAAGAGCAGAAATTAATGAAGTAAAAAAATTGAAAATCAATAGAGAAAATCAAGGAAACCAAAAGTTAATACTTTAAAAAGATCAACAAAATTGACAAACCTCTAGCTATATTGAAGAAGAAAAAAGGAGAGAAGACTGAAATTACCATAATCCGGAATGAAAAGGGGATATATTACCAGCCTTGCAGAAATAAAAAGTATTATACGGAAGTACTATGAATAATTGTATGCCAAAAATTAGATAATTTAGATAAAATTAACAAATTCACAGAAAGCCACAAACTAATGAAACTGACTCAAAAAGAAATAGAAAATCTGAATAGGTGTATACTAGTCCCCCCTTATCTATGGGGGTTATGTTCCAAGACTCCTAGTGGATGCCTAAGACCACAGATAGTACCAAATCCTATATATACTATGTTTCTTTCCTATACATACATATTTGAGGTATGACAGCAACACTGGCATGAATTTATTTTTCCTTTTTCACAATTTTATGGGTAGAAGATTCACTCTTACCATAGATTTTAGCAACCTCAGCATACGATTTTTTTCTTTCCATATTAAGTCGAGAACTTTCACCTTTTCACTTAAAGGAAACACTTTATGGCTTCTCTTTGGCATATCCAAATTGCCAGCAGCACTACTCTTGTGCTTTAGGGCCATTATTAAATAAAATAAGGATTACTTGAACACAAGTACCTTGATACTGCCACAATCAATCTGATAACCAAGACAGCTACTAAGTGACTACAAAGCACATAGTGTATATAGCATGAGTATGCTGGATATATGCTTCATGTATATTGGGACTCTGTTGTTAATAAATATATATGCACCTAACAACATATGTATACTATATGCATGGTATATCTTTTTGTCCTTTTAGTTACAATCTATTTGTGTTTTAAATCTAAAGTATGTCTCTTATAGATTGATTTATTTGGATCACATATTTTCCTGTCCATTTTGCCAATCTCCCTGCCCATTTTTTTGGTGAGGAAGATTAGCTCTGAGCTAACCTCTGTTGCCAATCCTTCTCTTTTTCCTGAGGAAGGTTGGCCCTGGGCTAACATCTGTGCCCATCTTCCTCTACTTTATATGTTGTACGCCTGCCACAGCATGGCTTGATATGTGGTGCATAGGTCCAGGCCTGGGATCTGAACCCACGAACCCCGGGCAGCCTAATGAAGCACACAAACTTAAACACTAGGCCACCAGGCTTACCCCTCCAATCTCTGCCTTTTGAGTGGAGTATTTAACCAGTTTATATTTAATGTCACTATTGATAAGGTAAGATTTACAACTCATATTTGCTATTTGTATTCTATATGTCTTATGTCTTTTTTTTGTTCCTCAATTAGTGTCTTTTTTATGTTAAGCAGATATTTTCTAGTGTAACATTTTTATTCCCTTGTTGTTTCTTTTACTGTAGATTTTTTAAGTTGTTTAAGTAGTGCTTTTCTTAAGGGGATTGCAATTAGCATCTTAATTTAAAACATTTTAGTTTGGATTAACACTAACTTAGTTAACATTAACTTAATTTCAAAATTATACATATCTATGCTGTAATATACTTTTGTTTCTCCCCCACTCTTTTGTACTTTTATTGTCATACAAATTGTATATTTATACATTACAAATCTATCAACAGAATTTTATAATTGTTTCTTTCTGTAGTTATCTTTTAAAAAAGATAAAAAGAGTTACAAGCAAGTATATGCTTATACTGTGTTTTACATTTAGCTGTGTAGTGCTCTTTACCAGTGGTCTCTATTCATTCATGTGGATTCAAGTTACTACCTAGTGTCTTTTCATTTCAGCCTGAAAGACCCTCTTTAGTTCTTTCTTTCTTTTTTTGTTGTAAAGCAGGTCTTCTCGCAACAAATTAACTCCCCTCCTCTTCCCCCTTTAAAAATATCTGGCAGGGGCCAGCCCAGTGGCGCAAGCAATTAAGTGTGTGCACTCTGCTGCGGCAGCCCAGGGTTTGCTGGTTCAGATCCTGGGTGCGCACTGATGCACCGCTTGTCAAGCCATGCTGTGGCGGCGTCCCATATAAAGTAGAGGAAGATGAGCACGGATATTACCCCAGGGCCAGTCTTCCTCAGCAAAAAAAAAGAGGAGGATTGGCAGATGTTAGCTCAGGGCTGATCTTCCTCACACACACACACACAAAAACTATCTGGCAATGTTTTAATTTCCTGTTCACTTTTGAAAGAGAGTTTAGCAGGATCTAGAATTCAACTCACAGCACTCTGGAGACCTCATTCCACTATCTTCTGACCTCCATGCTTTCTCATGAGAAGATATTTATTATTCTCATTCAGGATTCCTTTTAATTGATAAAGCTGTTTTTCTCTTGCTGTTTTCAAGAGATTTTTTTGTCTTTGACTTTCATCAATTTGACTATGACCTGTCTAGTTGTAGGTCTCCAAGTTCATTCTACTTGGAGTTCATTGATCTTCTTGGACATATAGATTAATATTTTTCATAAAATTTCAAAAGTTTTCAGCCATTTTTTTCCAATTATTCTTTTTGCCTCTTTCTTTCTCTCCTCTCCTCTGGAGCTACCATTCTGTTTATTTTGGTACACTTGGTGATGTCTCACAATTCTCTCAGGCTCTGTTCACTTTATTATTTTTTTATTTGAATATACTTTATTGAATCATGA
Source organism: Ceratotherium simum simum (assembly GCF_057802395.1). Classification (NCBI taxonomy): domain Eukaryota; kingdom Metazoa; phylum Chordata; class Mammalia; order Perissodactyla; family Rhinocerotidae; genus Ceratotherium; species Ceratotherium simum. The sequence goes on from NC_141907.1 coordinate 79,293,126, forward strand.
AGTATATAAATATTATAAAGTATAAACAATTAAACTATTTATTATAATATAAAAGTATATAATTATATAGTATAAAGTATAAAATTATGAAATATAAAAATAATACATCTTACCATCACTATAAAACATATATAATAAAGCAAGAAACATTGGCACCAAGTAGTGCTGCCTTAACTGTCTTGGGTTAAAGAGAAAAGAATATGTAAATTTTAAGGTTAGATAAAGCCCAGTGACTTGATGGGCTGATGTATGGTTTTGCAGGAGTTTAAGGAGAGAAAAGTGGTTCATACAAAAGCAAAAAAAACTCCACAGAGTCCATAGTAACATCAGCATGCTGAACTTATGCTGTAGCATCTGGTCCCATAGTCATGTTTTGGAAAATAACATCTTTCATCACATTGAATTAGGTTTTTAGTATAAATGTTACTGGTTACACTTGTGTTGATGGGTATTTTGTAAATTGGTTTTGGTTTTAAAGTTGTTTAAAAGCTATAGCTATGAGTGTGTGAAGTTTATATCTAGATTTTTGTGAACACATTGAAGTAATGTAACAGTAAAATAATTATGTTAACATCTTAATTTACCTTTAAAAGGATACTGAACAATCATAAGTTTGGAAAACTCTGGGTTTAAACATTCAGGTGTTACTAAATATGTCCCTCATGGTCTATGATTGTATGACAGAAAGGGAAAAAATAAAGGATTAAAATTTTGATTGGTTTAATTTCAGAAATCCTTGTAACAGGTTTTTGCAGCTCCAACAAAAGGATATAATATTTTTTAAGTTACCAATCTCTTCCAAGTTTCACTTCTTGTAAGAGGTTGGGTCGGAAAGAGGATCTCTAAGTAATAGGCTGGCTTCCTGGCTAAATACAGAAGCCTAAATTTGCTGCTCAGTTCTTTTATTTTGTGGATGACCCTAACCAGTTGAATAGTCTTCACTTTGGAACTGTTGTGAATTTTTACACGAATTTCTAAAATTCTCAAATTTAGAACCATGGAACTTTGTACTGTCAATATTATATAACTTGTGAGTAGTGTCAATTTCAGATTCTAAGTCAAACAGTGCTTCTGGTTGAGCAAATCAAGTACTAGTATTTTGTATCTCACAATTGTATCTCTTTTTCTATCTCACAATTGTGTCTTCATATACATTTTCAGTACTACGTTATATAATCTGGGCAAGTACGTTTTATGGCTTAGGCCTTTTACAAACCAATAAGTATATCTGTTCTCAGATCCTAGATGGCACCCACCTTTTCAATCCACCTCTTACCCTGGTTTCATCCATTTAATTCTCATTAGCTGGGAAGCCTGAGAGATTTTCCTGAGTATACCTGAAATTAAACTGATGGCTTTTCCTGCTTAGTTCTCCAAATATTTCTTTCTTTTAGATTTCCATTAACATGCTTTATTATTATTATTATTGAAGTATAGTAGACATACAATATTGTATTAGTTTCAGGTGTACAGCATAGTGATTTGACATTTATATACATTCCAAAATGATCACCTCGATAAGACTAATAACTATCTGTCACCATATAAAGTTATTACAATAATGTTGACTATATTCTCTATCCTGTACATTGCATCCTCATGACTTATTTATTTTATGACTGGAAATTGTACTGCTCAACCTCCTTCACCTGTTCTGTCCATCCCCCACCACCCTCCCTTCTGGCAACCACCAATTTATTCTCTGTATCTATGAGTCTGTTTTTGTTTTGTTTTGTTTGTTCATTTTTGTTTTTTTAGATTTTTAGATAAGTAAAATCATACATTATTCTTCTTTCTCTGTCTGACTTATTTCACTTAGCCTAATACCCTCTGGATACATCCATGTTGTTGCAAATGGCAGGATTTCATTCTTTTTTTATGGCTGAGTAATAGTCTATTGTGTATATGTGTGTATACATGTATACATGTATATATACACCACATCTTCTTTATCTATTCATCTACTGATGGATATTTAGGTTGCTTCCATATCTTGGCTATTGTAAATAATGCTGCGATGAACATAGGGGTGAATATATCTTTTCAAATTAGTGTTTTTGTATTCTTCAGGTAAATACCCACAAGTAGAATTGCTGGATCATATGGGAGTTTTATTTTTAACTTTTTGGGGAAACTCCATACTGTTTTCCATAGTGGTTACACTAATTTACATTCCTGTCAACAGTGCCTGAGGGTTCTCTTTTCCCCACATCCTCACCAACCCTTGTTATTTCTTGTTTTTTTGATGATAGCCATTCCAATATGTGTGAGATGATATCTCATTGTGGTTTTCATTTGCGTTTCCCTGTTGAATAGTGACATTGGGCATCTTTTTATGTACTTGTTGGCCATCTCTACATCTTCTTTGGAAAAATTGTCAGGTCCTCTGCCTATTTTTTAATTGGACTGTTTGTTTTTTGCTATTGAGTTGTATGAGTTCTTTATATATTTTGGATATCAATCCCTTTTTGGATATATCATTTGCAAATACATCCTTCCATTCAGTAGGTTGCATTTTTGTTTTGTTGATGGTTTTCTTTGTTGTGCAAAAGTTTCTTAGTTTGATGTAGTCTAATTTGTTTATTTTTGCCTTTGTTGTCTTTGCCTGAGAAGACATATCCAAAAAAATAGTGGTAAGACTGATGTCAAAGAGTTTATTACCTGTATTTTCTTCTAGGAGTTTTAGGGTTTCAGGTCTTACATTTAGGTCTTTAATATATTTTTACTTTATTTTTTTATGTAGTGTAAGAAAGTGGTCCAGTTTCATTCTTTTGCATGTATGTGTCTAGTTTTCCCAACACAACTTATTTGGGAGACTGTTGGCCTCTTTTGTCCGTAGGTTAATTGACCTTACAGGCATGGGTTTATTTCTAGTTTCTCTATTATGTTCCATTGATCTATGTGTCTGTTTTTGTGCAAGTACCATACAGTTTTGATTACTATAGCTTTGTAGTATAGTTTAAAATCAGGGAGTGTGATACCTCCAGCTTTCCCAGTTCTTTCTCAGGATTGCTTTGGCTATTCAGCATCTTTTGTGGTTCCATACAAATTTTAGGATTATTTATTCTATTTCTGTGAAAAATGCCATAGGTATTTTAGTAGGAATTGCATTGAATCTGAAGATTGCTTTGAGTACTATGGACATTTTAAGAATATTAATCCTTCCAATCCATGAGCATGGTATATCTTTCCATTTATTTGTGTCACCTTCAATTTCTTTCATCAATGTCATATAGTTTTCAGTGTACAGGTCTTTTACCTCCTTGGTTAAATTTATTCCTAGATATTGTATTCTTTTTTATGTAATTGTAAATAGGATTATTTTTTAAATTTCTCATTCTGATAGTTTGTTGTTAGTGTATAGAAACACCACTGGTTTCTGTATATTTATTCTGTATCCTGCAACATTACTGAATTCATTTATTAGTTCCAATATTTTTGTAGTGGAGTCTTTAGGGTTTTCTATATATAGTATCATGTCATCTGAAAATAGTGACAATTTTACTTCTTGCTTTCCAATTTGGATGCTTTTTATTTCTTGTTCTTTTCTGATTGCTGTAGCTAGGACTTTCAAATACTATGTTGAATAAGAGTGGTGAGAGTGGGCATCTTTGTCTTGTTCCTGATCTTAGAGGGAAAGCTTTCTGCTTTTCACAAATTGAGTATGATGTTAGCTGTGGGTTTGTCATAATATGGCCTTTATTATGTTGACATAAGTTCCCTCTATACCCACTTTGTTGAGGGTTTTTATCATAAATGGATGTTGAATTTTGTCAAATGCTTTTTCTGCATCTATTGAGATGATCATATGATTTTTATCCTTTGTTTTGTTGATGTGTTACATCATGTTAATTGACTTATGGTTATTGAACCATCTTTGCATCCCTGAGATAAATCTCATTTGATCATGGTGCTTGATCCTTGAAATGTGTTGTTGAATTCAGTTTGCTAATTTTTTGTTGAGGATTTTTGCTTCTATCTTCATCAGGGATATTGGCCTGTGATTTTCTTTTTTTATACTGTCTTTATCTGGTTTTGATATCAGGGTAATGTTGGCCTCATAGAATGAGTTTGGAAGTGATCCTTCCTCTTCAATTTTGTGGAATAGTTTGAGAAGGATAGGCATTAACTCTTCTTTAAATATTTGGTAGAGTTCACCTGTGAAGCCCTCTGGTCCTGGACTTTTTTTTTCCTGGGAGTATTTTGATTACTGATTCAATTTCATTACCAGGAATCAGTCCATTCAGATTTTCTATTTCTTCCTGATTCAGTCCTGGAAGACTGTATATTTCTAGGATTTTGTCCATTTCTTCTATGTTGTCCAATTTGTTGGCATATCATTGTTTGTAGCAGTCTTTTGTATTTCTGTGGTGTCAGTTGTATCTTCTCCTCTTTTGTTTCTGATTTTATTTCTTTGTGCCCTCTCTTTTTTACATTATGAGTCTGGCTAAAGGTTTAGCAATTTTGTTTATCTTTTCAAAGGACTAGCTCTTAGTTTCATTGATCTTTTCTATTGTTTTCTTAGTCTCTATTTCATTTATTTCTACTCTGATCTTTATTATTTTGTTCCTTCTAACTTTGGGTTTTGTTTGTTCTTCTTTTTCTGGGTCTTTTAGGTGTAAAGTTAGATTGTGTATTTGAGATTTTTGCTTGAGAACAAGATTGTTGCTTGAGATAGACTTGAATCACTATAAATGTCCCTCTTAGGACTGCTTTTGCTATATCCCATGGATTTTGGAGCATTGTATTTCTGTTTTCATTTGTCTCAAGTTATTTTTTTGATTTCCTCTTTGATTTCTTTGTTGACCCATTGGTTGTTTAGTAGCATGTTGTTTAGCCTCCATGTGTATGTGTTTTTCTCATTTTTCTTCTTGTAATTGATTTCTAGTATCATACTGTTGTGGTTGGAAAAGATGCTTGATTTCAATCTTCTTAAATTTATTGAGACTTGTTTTGTGGCCTAACATGTGATCTGTTCTGGAGAATGTGCCATGTGCATTTGAAAAGACTGTGAATTCTGCTGTGCTTGGATGGAATGTTCTATATATCTATCTATTAAGTCCATCTGCTCATGTGTCATTTAATGCCAATGTTTCCATATTGATTTTCTGCCTGGATATATAATTTTTTTATTTATTTATTTTTTAAGTTTGGCTTCATAGAGGGCACCTCTAGATCAGTATAATTTAATGGTGAACAATGATCCATCAGAAAATATCCTTAAATGCAATTCCTGTATATTTTCCACCTTTTCCAAGGGGATCTGTGTGTATGAAAAGGCACATCCAAACTTCAGGCAATTTACAAGGCATCCCCAGCTTTTCACTTCTTGCTTCTATAGTTTTAAGGTCTGTCAGATGTGAACGACTACCAACTTCTTCTTTCCCATGTCTTTCCTGGGCTTAGGCACAGCCTTTGAGACTCCCATGAATACGTTGGAGCATTTCAAAGTTCTCCGTGATCATCTGGTTCTCCAGGATTTCTTTTTAAATCTCCTCTCTTCCAGACTCCTCTTTGCTCCAACTGAACCTCTGCCTTAGGCAGCTGTGATGTTGCCAGCGCATTGCTATTGTTTTGGTAATGCCCTGGGGCTTTGCCTTTCCCCACTGAGCTGAATTATGAGTCAAATCAAATGGTCACAAAACCCTGGGGATAGAGATTTTCTAGAGAGCTGCAATTTCAAACAAAATATTGACTGTGCTTGGGGGATGGTGCTTTTAAGGGAGCTCCAAAAGAAGTAAGACCTCTCCGTTGTCTCCCTTTGTGCAAAGCTGCTGGCTTTTGGCTACCGCATTAGGGGGATGGGAAAGGGAGAAAAGGGGGATGGGACAAGGCCCAAGTAAAAAATGTCAGACTATGCTGCCTTATGGAGTCTCAGTAGCTTCCTTTGGATAGATGATGCTGTTTGTTCTGTGGCTTTGGTTAATTTCTAGAGTTCTGAAATGGTTGATTTTAGTTATTTTGTCCATATTTTCATAGTTTCAGTGGGAGAGCAAGTTCACAGAGGTACTCATTCCATCATTCCAAAAGTCTATTTACAATACATATTTTTAGGAAAAAAGTACAATGTGATCTTGTTTACTTTCTCATCTTTGTTAGATTCTCTTCCACTTATTCATTACCTATCTTCTTAATATCTGCATTTTCAAATAAAATTTGTATTTACAATGTTCATTCTATTTTGAAGTTTATTGGGACTCTACTCTCTCTTCCTGGTAAACATGTATTTGTTAAGGTGTAAGAGATATAAGTATCATCACATATTTTATTATTTTTGTGCTTGACTTTCACAAATTTTATAATATTTTATTAAAGTGAGTTCTATTATTTTTATACTTAATTAATATTGCTCTACTCAATGATCTTGGCTTTCAGATGCTACTTGCTTCTATATTTGGTTTTATGAAAAAAATTGAATTCCAAAGAATTATTCCTTTGCTAGTCTCTGCAATTATGAATTCCAGAAGGAATAAAAGCTACATCTACTAAATTTTAAAAAGCAAATTTATATAAATTCCCTAACATAAGGTAAGATGGTTCAATTTTACTATAGTAAATTTACTGCAATAAATTTACATTATATCCTTTATTCACATTACATCCTTTGCATAAAATCAGTGAGTGAATCACGGCTTGAGAACACTTCTTCGATTAATTATGCAGCAATAATGTCCTCAATATGTATTGTCATTTACAATTGTAATTTGCTAGATGATACAGATGAGCTGTAGCAATAAGTCACATAATTGCCTTTTTAATGCTGTGGTAGGTATACTATGGTCATTAATTATCAACTTGACTAATTATTATTGGTAGCAATTAATCTTTGCTCTAATAATTATTGCTTATGAATATACATTATTTTCCCCCCTTACCTTTTGCAACGATATGAAGATGATATATGTGATTACTAAACTATGGATTGTCTAAAACAAGAGTTAAATAATTTGATGTGAAAAAGATGTCTCTGAGCTCAGATAGGTTTTTATTAAGCTATTGAAACTGTAAAAAGTTATATGATATAGTGATTTTTCTCAGATATTATGCCTGCCCCATTCCCCTACCCCCAGATTTGTTTCTTCGCATTTCATATACTACTGTGCAAAGCTTCTAGCTGCCTTAGATAGGGCAGTTGTTAAGAAGTGTGCTTCTGTAAATGAGTGAGTATAACCTTAGCACTGGGCAAAAAGGAATAGAAAGGAAGTCATGAAATGATGGCTCTTAAAAACTCTTCATAGTATTACCAAAGCTCATATTTACAAATTTCTGACCATGATCAATACAACATTTATAATAAAAAGGATGGACCCTGTGTTCTCAGCATAACCATAGTATCTGGCACCCAGTAGATGCTCAATAAGTGTTAGAATAAATAACACAATAGTGAAGTGAACTCAGTGTCTGGTAACAAGGAGAAGCTGGTTCAGTCAGCGGATAATCAGCTAACTTTCCTTGAAGAGGTCATTCAATACGTCTTCACAGAAATAACTTCTACTCTAACACTCACTGTTCAAAGACTCGGAGAAATGCATTGACATTCACTGGATCAGAAACAAAAGAAATTTGAAACTGGTGATGCTGATTTTAAACAAGGTTTGCTGGTTCTTGGAACAATAGAGGCTTACACTTGCTATAAGATTTATCAGAAGATTGTGTCATCAGAACAAACTTGAATGAACTACTATTTTAAGAAGTCTGAACCAGTTCAGCCCATGAAGAAATATTTTGCCATGGCAATTATATTAAGTGTGTGATCTAAAATGTTTTTGAAAACAGATATTTGTGTGTTATTTCACCCTCATTTATTTTAGAGGGACAATTTAAGTATGTTTAATGGTTCCAAATGGGCTTCTAGTACTGTAACTTATTATATATATAACATTATGACTTTGAGAAAGAAGGATTTAACTTGAGGTGGTTTGATTTATGACTGACCATCATACTAGAAATAATTAAATTATGTGTTGGTGGTTTCTCTGAGAGTGTATGGGGTGTGTGTGTGTGTGTGTGTGTGTGTGTGTGTTTGCATGAGTGGTGAATAGTGAGTTCCTACAAACAATATAGGAGAAATACACAAGCACTGGTTTGTCTGAATAAAGCAGTGGCCAGAGTACAGCCCCTTAGTTTTCCTTGTGATCAATATTTTCCTCGAAAATGTCACTATTTAAACAATATACAGAATGAAGTGATGGAAAGCAGTGTGGTTAAGAGCAGAAATTCTGAGGTCGGGTGATCTTGGGTGGGAGTCTTACCTCACTATTCACTAAGAGTCTTACTGAAAGTTGTTTAATCATTCTTAACCTAGTTTCATTATCTTTGAAACACTGGTTTTGAAAATAAGACTGTGTCATGGGATTGTTATGGAGATTCATTCTAGGTAAAGATCTTATTATGGTCACGTTAATAGTACCTGCCTCATAAGGTTGATGAGAGGATTAAATGCAGGAAAATTAGTATACACAGCATGCTGTAAATAAATATTATTTACTATTTTTGTAGTAATTGTTATTACCAAGTAAATACAATTCAAATACTATATAAATATTTTAAAATCACATTTGAAGGTAAATATAAATACCAATACAATTTTTTAGACAAAACTATTTTCAAAACCAAGAATATCATATTTATTGACTAATTTCCCTTAAATAATCCACCAGCAAGCTTACAGAAGAGTATTTCTCTCTTTGCTGAGATATTCTCTTTAGCCTCATTGACATTCTCTGTCCCGTAGTGTGAGGAAGGGTCTGAGGAGAAGGACAGCTCACAGCCAGTCACCTTATTTCTCTAGGTTATTCTAGAGAGAATTCCAACGTGGATTTTACATTGCATCATTGGTACGAGTGGCTTATTTGGTATGACTCTTTCTAAATGGATCCACACCAATAACTTATTCCAACTGTGACGTCCTTCAACACTTGACCAAGGATAACTTCCCAGATTGGGCTAAACACTATAGTGGTGACAACATTAAAAAATTTTATATTCTAGCCCTATCCCCTAAGACATCATGTTCTTCTTTTAGCTATACTGAATACAAGCTCATGAGTTGGCAAGTGTTAAAGATTTATCTATTTATTAACATTTTACTCACAAGGATAAAGCTCTTGAAATATTACATCTCATTTTCAAGAATGTCCTTGGGATGGAAAGCAGATATATTCTTTGTCACATTACATTTTCAGACCATGTAGGTCACTGTCGTAAAGCAGTCACCAGAAAAGTTAAATGAAACTGTATTATGCAATAGGTTTTTTCATATTTTAGATATATATACATTTATATAATACCTGATTGTAAATTTTGATGGTAGGGCTAGCTAAGAACTCTGGAGTGATTTCCAAGCTCTCAAGGAGGTAAACAATTTTTGGAATGGACAGAATTGTATTTTTTACTAAAATGTAGCAAAATTTTCATGTTTACCTTTATGAAAAAATTATTCTTTTGTTTATTATGGTTAAAAATTAAGTGAAAAATGCAGTAGAGTTTCTTGCCATTCCATCCTCTGCCTGCCATCCTCTTTGGCAGGCGTTATGCATAGAATAGAATTAAGTTGGGGGGGATGTTAGTGTATTGGTTAGGCAGTAGTATCAATTTTTCAACCTAGTTGGCTCCAGAATATTTGCTGGCTGTCCTCAGTTGCTGTTGTGAGGAGTGTATTGTATGCTGCTGTGAATTATAGTAGCAGGTTAAGACTGCAGGACTTGCGATTGACCAAAGATGGATTTGTGTCCAAGTTCCACTACTTAATAACCTTGTTTTTTAGTCTTCTTATCTCTAAAAGTGGTGCAATAATAGTATAATTGTTTTTGGTTGGTGATGAGGAGTAAAAAGATTATATTTAGCACAAGACCTAGAACAAATGACCACTTATAAAATGAAAACTATTACAATTATCTCCTTGTGATTGTTAATTTTGTGTCAACTTGACCAGGCTAAGGGATGCCCAGATAGCTGTTAAAACATTATTTCTGGGTGTGTCTATGAGGGTGTTCCAGAAGAGAGTAGCATTCAAATCCCTCGTCTGAGTAAAGAGGATCCCCCTCACGAATGCAGGTGGGCATCATCCAATCCATCAAGGACCTGAGTAGAATGAAAAGGCGGAGAAAGGCGTATTACTCTCTCTGCTTGAGCCGGGGCTTCCTTCTCCTCCTGGCCTTGGACATCTGTGCTCCTGGTTTTTCGGGCCTTTGGGCTCAGACTGGGCCTTACACCATCAGCTCTCCTGGTTCTCAGGCCTTTGGACTTGGACTGAATTACACCACCAGCTTTCCTGGTTCTCCAGCTCACAGACAGCAGATTGTGGGACTTCTCAGCCTCTATAATTGCATGAGCCAATCCTATAATAAATCTCCTCTTGAATATATCTGTATATATCCTATTGGTTCTGTTTCTGTAGACAATCCTGACTAACATATCTCTTAAATTACATCATTCCTTCAAAAAATTATTATGACTCTCTAGGAAATTATCTATTTCTTCTCCTTTCTTTAATTTACTTTTCAGGCTGGGCCACTTCTCACGTAGAAGAGTAGATTATGTAAGCATACTTTCCATGACTAAATTAAGGCTTCTTTTTTTATGTTATATTTCAGATTCATTGCAGCTTTAGATGAGTTTCTCTTCTTAGTGTGTAAGGATTCATTCAGCCAGTCAATTCACATTGAACTCACCCTACGTGCCTGTATTGCACTGGGAGCTGGGACAAAAAGTGTGTAAGGTAAATAGGAGCCTTGCCTTCCTAGAGCTTACAGTTTAGAGAAAGACCTACACAGAGGCAATTGTCTTGCGTATGATAAGTACTCTAATGGGAGGAGTACATGTTGCTCTGGGGGCACATGGTTGGTCTTGGAGAAATAATGTTTAAAAAACACAAACCCAAAGATTGAGTAGGAGTTAGCCACACAAAAATGTAAGGGGAGAATTATTCCACACAGAAGAAATAGAGTGTTCAAAAAATTTATAATATAAGGGTGAGCATGGTGTGTTCAAGAACTGAAATAAAGTATTTTTATTTTTGATATGAATGCAGACTGGAATTTCAAAGATAGCAAGAAAAGAGGCTGGAAAAGTAAACAAAGGCAAGATCGTGAGTGGCTTTTTACAAAATTTTGAATAAGTTTTACTTTATCCCAAGGGAAAAAGGAAGCCACTGAAGGATATCAAGTGGGATAAGAAATGACCCCTGCTTGTTTAAGAAGTGTAACTGAGGGGCACAGGCAACTGAGAGAAGGATGTCAGACTAAAGGCAAGAAGACAATGTAGGAGGTTATTGGAGCAATTCAGGAAGAAAAGCAGGGACATGTAGACCGAAATAGTGGTGAGGGCTGGGGAGGAGCAAGTGGACCTGGTAAATGTCTAGAAACTTTACTTATCAAAATTTCACGAGGGGGCCGGCCCCGTGGCTTAACGGTTAAGTGCGCACGCTCCACTACTGGCGGCCCGGGGTTCGGATGCACCGCTTGTCCAGCCATGCTGAGGCCGGGTCCCACATACAGCAACTAGAAGGATGTGCAACTGTGACATACAACTATCTACTGGGGCTTTGGGGGAAAAAAAAGGAGGAGGATTGGCAATAGAGGATTGGCAATAGATGTTAGTTCAGGGCCGATCTTCCTCAGCAAAAAGAGGAGGATTAGCATGGATGTTAGCTCAGGGCTGATCTTCCTCACAAAAAAAAAAAAAATTTCATGAATGTTTGAATGACCTCTGTAGTAGCAATAACAATAATAGTTAACTCTTAAATAGCACCTACTATATACTTATGGTCTTCTAAGTGTTTTTGCTGATATTGTCGTTTAATACTCACAGAAAATATCTGAGTTAGTTACTACTATAATCTCCATTTTAAATGAGCAAACTTAGCAACAGAAAATTTAAGTAACTTGCCCAAATTCACATACCTAGTGAGCAGAAAAGCTAGGATTTAAACCCAGGCATTCAGGTTCTGGAGTTTAAGCTATTCAGCATGTTGAGGCTACTCTGCTGTTCCGAATGAGAGTAACTAACGCTGACCTTGCACTTATGTACCAGACACTATGTCAAGTGCATTATTGTCATTGTTTCATTTAAATGGTTCCAGTCAGTGAATGTGAAGGAAGGAAGGTGAAGGAAGAAAAAATTGGGTTTCTTGTTTTGTTGCAAATATAGGGAGACCAGTAGATGAGCACAAGTTGGAAATGATGAATTTAATTTTAATCAAGTCTATTTTGAGCTGCCTCTGAGTCATCCAAACTGAGATGTCTAGTAGGCATCTATATATATATGACTAAAGCACTGGAGAGTTATTTGGGCTGGAAGTAAAGATTTCTATATGCATCAGTATACAGATGGCAATTAGGGACACAAAAGTGTTCAGGTAGAGAATTTTACAGGAAAAAACACTTGGAGAAGAACATAGAGAACTAGTAACTTTAAAGTCTGGGAAGAGAGAGAGGTGCCTGAAAAGCAGGATAAAGAATGGTCAGGGAGTTGAAAAAAAAATAGAAAACGTGAAGTCACAGAAGTCAAGATAAAAGCGCTTTTCAGAATGAGAAAGTGGTCAAATCAACAATGTCAAATACTACAAAACATCTAAGAAAGTTAAGGCCTGAAAAACGCCTGTTTGATATAACAATGTAGACCCTATTGGTGACCTTAGGACAGTAAGTTTCAGTGCAGCAGTGGAGGCAGATCCAGATTCAGTGAGATAAGATGTGAGTGTTAAGTGAGCGCCTAGTGATAGGAAATGCAGACGAGAGTAAAGGATTTTAGCTGTAATTTGTCAAAGAACCGTTAGGTGGTAACTGTATGGTGGGTGGGTACATGTGAAAAGAGTATTTATAGATCAGTGGAATAGTATAGATAATAAAGTAATAGATAATAAAGAAATAAAGTCACACTTGTACAGCCAATTGATTGTAAAAGATGCCAATGAAATTCAATGGGAAAAAGTAGCCTTTTAAGAAATGGTGTTGAAAAAATTGGGAAATATGTGAAAAATAAATCTTGATTCCTAACTTAAACCACATGTGAAAATTAATTGGAGAGAAAAGCAGACCTAAAAAACAACTAAAAGCATAGAGTCTCTAGAAGAAACATGATTTCGGGTAGACAAATATTTATTCATAGGATACTGAAATTAATAATTAGAAAAGAAAATATATAAAGTATAATTCATTAAAATTAAAATTTATGCTTATCAAATACACCAGTTATTAAGTGAATGGACAGTCTAGTAGAAAATATTTGCAAAATATATACCTGATAAAGGACTTGTATCAAGAATATATAAAGAATTATAAAACTCAATAACCAAAAGTCAAGCAACCCAAGAAAAAGGGGCAAAATTTTGAACAAACACTTTATAGAAGAAGATATATGAACAGCTAATAGCACATAAAGTGGTGCTCAAAATCAATAATAATTAGGGAAATGCAACTTAACACCATAACGATATACCTCTACACACTCACTGAAATGATTAACATTAAAAAGATTGACAACAACAAATGGTGAAGATCTAGAGTAAGCATAACTCTCATAAATTGCTGGTGGGTATATAAAATTCTCAAGCACTTTGGAAAAAAAAAAGATTTTGTCAGTTTCTTACGAAAGTAAATATGCACCTAACCTTTGTCCCAGTAATTTCATTCCTCTGTATTTACCTAAGAAAAATAAAAAGACTTGTATGAGGATGTTCATAGCACCTTTATTCATAATAGCTCAAATTTTGAAATAACCCAAACTTACATCAAGACATGAATGGTTAAAATAAAAGTGGTATATTCATACAATGGAATACTAGTCAGCAAAATAATAAAAGTGAAAAGCAAAGAAATTTATTGATATACACAAAAATATGCATGAATCTCAGAGTCATTAAGCTGAGCTAAAGAAATCAGACATGAAAGAACGCCTACATGTGATTTTATTGATGTGAAATTCTACATCAGGTTTACTTAACAGTTAAAAAAAATCAGAATATGGTTGCCTTTGGGGTGGTGAGAATACTTGGGAAGGGGGACGAGTAAGTTTTCTGGCTAATGGAAAAGTTCTATATCTTAATGAAGCGTGAGTTATGCAGCCGGACACATTTGGTTACACTCACGAAATTTTACATTTCACTCTACATAAATTTTACTTAAAAAATACTCTTAATAAATATTGAGTCCTAACTGGTAGGCTTGCTTTTTGCAGTGATAGAAGTTGGCAATTGTGAAACTGATTTCTACATATTCCAGGCTTGAACAAATGTAGATATAGGTGTTGGCATATGTAAACATATAGATACATAGACATTATATATATACATAATTCTGTATACACGTATTCATATTTTCCTAGCTCTGTTTGCTGAGAGGGTCTGGAAACAATGACACAGCAGAAGCAATAAACACACTGGGTGCCTAGATCTTGGTTTCTAATTATCATTTTTCTCTAAAGAGAACCAGGACTTCTTAGAGGAAAGTTGCTTCCAAAGCTGGAACAGGAAAAATTTCAAGGTCAGCCAGGAACATCGTGTTGTGGAAGAAAGTGCTTAAAGAATGCTTCAATTCTTTTTCTGATTTCTGCTCTTATCCTCAAAAACAGAAAGTGCTTAAAGAATGAGTAAATCAAAGGTCACTGCATTCAATTACAGGAACTCACACTGGCCAAATCCAGGAAAATTTGATCATCAAAATAAATGATAGAAATCAATTTTAGGCCATTGAATAAAATAAAAATCCGTGAGTTGATACTGAAATAAATAAATGAGTGCGTAGTGAATCAATAAACAATCAAATAAATAAGAAAAAATAAGGGGAAGCCCTTGTTTACAGTAGAATACTCACTGATGAGAGGGGAGGCGAGAACTGCCGCCAGAGGATGAAAGAGCAACTGGTAGCAGCAACACTTCCCTCCCAAGGCGATGAGGAGAGAGCTGGCAGATGCGGGAATGTCTGTATATTCATTGGAGAGAAAGCAAAGAAATTACTTTCTGATTTTTGTTGTTGGTGATGAATTTTCCTCTGTGAAGCATAAGGTCTAAAATAGCTATCTGGGAAGTGGACTAGGTATCAAATTAGAAAATATGGAAGGACTTTGAGGGGCCAGTTGATATTGGAAATAAAGAATTTATAATGCTCCCAGTTTGCAATCAGGGTTACTCATGCATTGTGATTTTATTATTGTTCTGCTCCATCCCTACCTAGAAGTAAAAATTGCGGGGGGGCATACTACTTTTCTTTTCAAATTTACTTATAGAATATTCTTCTCACTTTATTTCTTAACATGCTTGTAAATTGCAGTTTTCTCTTAGCAGTATCCAAGTGAGACAGAACTAAAGGTAGGGTCGGCATTAATTCCTTGGCTACTGTAAAATTAAATAGCTTTTACTCCTTTATCGTGGAGGTCAGAAGTCCCTCCTATGTATCTTCTTTTGATTGAAATTTTTATTGAGAAAACTGTAGAGTCACATGCAGTTTAAGAAATAATACAGAACAATCCAGATCCCTTGTATGCTTTCCCGGGTTCAGTCAATGGTAACATTTTGTAAAACTGTAGTATAATATCAAACCAGGATGATGACGTTAATACAATTCACCAATCTTACCCAGATTTCCCTGGTTTTACTTGTGCTCATTTGGGTGGAAATGTGTGTGTATAATTTGTTCTACACAGTGTTGTTAGATGTATAGGTTTGTTTATCTGCCATTACAGTACTGATACAACTGCACAAGTATCCCAGCATAGTCTTTTTATAACCACCCCATCCCCCTCCTGCTGCCTGCTCTCCGTCCCTAACCCCTAACCAGTAATCTGTCCTCAATCTTCAAAATTTTATTTCAAAAATGTTATGTATATGGACTTGTACAGTATGTAACCTTTTGGATTGGCTTTCTTTGTCTAGCATAATGCCCTGAGGATTCATTCAAGTTGTATCAAAAGTTTCCTCTTATTTAATGCTCGGTGGTATTCCATGGTATATAGGTACTAGAATTTGTTTAACTATTCACTTTTGTAAGGACATTTGAGCTGATACCAGTCTTTGGCTGCTACAAGTAAAGCTGCACATTTATGCACAGGTTTTTGCATGAACATAAGTTTCTATTTCTCTGGGATAAGTGATAAATTTGCTGGGTCATACAATATATTAGCCTGCTAGGGCTGCATAACAAAATACAAAAGACTGGGCGGCTTAAACAGCAGAAATTTATTTTCTCACAGCTCTGGAGGCTGGAAGTCCAAGATCATGGCGCCAGCAGTGTTGGATTCTTCTGAGGCCTCTCTCCTTGGCTTGCAAATGGCCACCTTCTTGCTCTGTCCTCATGTCTTAGTCCATTTGGGCTACTATAACAAAATATCACAGACTGGGTAGCTTATAAACAACAGAAATTTATTTCCCAGAGTCCTGGAGGCTGGGAAGTCCAAGATCAAGGTGCCAACATGGTTGTGTTCTGGTGAGGGCCTTCTTCCTTGTTCACAGCTGACACCTTTTTCTTCTCACTTGACTCACATATATATTTTGATATATATATCAAATATATATATATCAAATGATATATTTGATCATTTGATCAAATGATCAAATGGGGCTAGGGAGCTCCCTGAGGTCTATTTTTGAACACTAATCTCATCCATGTGGGTTTCACCCCCATGACCTAAGCATCTCCCAAGAGTCCTACCTCCTCATACTATCATCCTTGGGAGTTAGGATTCTAATACATGAATTTTGAGGAACACAAACTTCACATGCTTTTTCCTCTGTGCATGCACATTCCTGGTATCTCTTCCTCTTCCTATAAAGATGCCAGTCATATTGAATTATGGCGTCACCCTTATGACTTATTTAACCTTAATCACCTCTTTAAAGGCCCTGTCTCCAAATATATTCATATTGGGGGTTAGTGCTTCAATATATGAATTTTAGGAGAACACAATTCAGTCTATAACATATAGCAATTGCATGTTTACTTTTAGAAGAAATTGCCAAACTGTATTCCAGAGTGGCTGTGCCATTTCACGTTCTCTCCAGCATTCCATAAAGTGATTCAGTTTCTCCATATCCTCACTTCCTTGGTATTGTCATTATTTTTTATTTCCCTGATTGGTAATTATGTTTAACATATTGTGCTTATTTATCATCTGTGTATCATTTTCAGTAAAATATCTGTTTATGTCTTTTGCTTGTTTTCTAATTATATTGTAGAATTTTTACTTTTCAATCTTTAGCGTTCTTTATGTATTCTGGATACCAGTCCTTTGGTGGGTATGTGGTTTCCAAATACTTTGTCCCAGCCTCTAGCTCATCTTTTCATCAACTTAACACGGTCTTTCATAGAGTAAAAGTATTTAATTTTGATGTGGTCTGAGTCACCAATTTTTTTCTTTTCTAGGTTGTGTTTTTGGAATCAATTCCAAGAACTCTTTGCCTAGACCTAGATTCCAAAGATTTTCTACTATTTTTTCCTACAAGTTTCATAATTTACATTTAAGTCTATCATCTATTTTGAGTTCATTTTTGCATAAGCTGTGATATTTATGTTAAGGTTCTTTTTTTTCTTATGAATGTCCAATTACTCCAGCACCATTTGTTATAAAAGCTATCTTTCCTCCAATGAATTGCTTTGTGTCTTTTTCAAAATTCGGTTGGCGTGTTTGTGTGGGTCTGTTTCTGAGTTCTCTATTTTGTTTCATTCATCTGTTAATCTAACCCTCAGCAGTACCACACCATCTTACGGTAACTATATAGTAAGCCTTCATTTCAGGTAGAGTAATTCTTCCCACTTTAATTTTCTCAGTCAAGATTGTTTTAGCTATTCTAGAGCCTCTGGCTTTCCACATAAACTTTAGGATAAATTTGTATGTATCTACAAAAAAACTTGCTGCATTTTTTTTTAATGGAAATTGCATTAAACCTGTAGATCAAATTGGGAGAATTGACATTTGTATGGTGATGAGTCATCCAATCCATGAGCATGGCCTTAACTTATTTAGGTATTCTTTGACTTCTTTCATAGTCATTTTGTAATTTTTAGCATATAGATAATGTCCATGTTTTAGTAAGTGTATACCTATACTTCATTTTTTTGGAGCCATAATAAATGCTATTGTAATTTTAATTTTGGTTGTTGTATGATCATTATTATTATATAGTGTCATGATTGATTTTTGAGTGTTAGTCTTGCTGAACTCACTTATTAGTTCTAAGACTACATTTTCAGATTTCTGGGTATTTTCTATGAATACAGCAAGTCATATGTAAATAAAGATAGTTGTATTTCTTTGTTTCCAATCTGTATGACTTTCATTTTTTTATCTTGCCTTATTTCAGTGGCTAGAACTTCCAGTAATACTTTGAATAAGAGTGGTGAGAGCAGACATTTTTGCTTTATATCCAGTCTTAGGGGGAAAGAATTCAGTCTTTCATCATTGTGTATGATATTACCTGTAGGATTTTTTGTAGATGCTCTTTGTCAAATTGAGGAAATGGTCCTCTATTCCTAACTAGCTAACAGTGTTTTACATGTATGGCTGGTGAATTTTGTCAAATATTTTTCTGCATCAATTGACATAATTGTATGTTTTTCTTCTTTAGTTTATTGATAGGATGCATGACATTGATTGATTTTTGAAAGTTCAATCAACCTTGCACAAAAGGGATAAAACTCCCCTTGGCTAAAGTGTATAATTCTCTTTATATATTATTGAATTTAGTTTGCTAATATTTTGTTGAGAATTTTTATATACGTTCCATTTGAGATATTGGTGTGTAGGTTACTTCTTTTGTACTATCTGATTTTGTTATCAGGATAATCCTTGCCTCAAAAATGATTTGGAATGCATTCTCTATTATTCTATTTTCTTGAAGAGATTATGTAGAATGGGTGTTAATTCTTTTTTGATGTTTGATAGAATTCTGCAGTAAAATCATGTGTCTTGGAGATTTCTTTTTTGGGAACTTTTAACTTATGAATTTAATTAGTTTAATAGTTATAGGGCTATTGAGATTATGTATTTCATCTTGGTTGAATTTTAACAGTTGGTAGTTTTCAAGAACTAGGTCTATTTCTTCTAGGTTGTCAAAATTATGAGCAAAATTCACTTGTAGTATTACCTATTATCACTTTAATGGCTACAGGATCTGTAGTGATATCTCCTGTTTCATTCCTGATATTGGTGATTTGTCTTCTCTCTTTTTATTTTTGTCTGTGTTGCTAAGGTTTATTAATTTTACTGATTTAAAAAAAACAGCTTTTTTTCCCCCAAAGACTTTTTTTTTAATGTTTTCTTATTTTCAAATTCACTGATTTCTGCTCTTATCTTTTTGGTTTTCTTCCTTGTACTTGCTTTGGGTTTATTTTACTCTTTCTTTTTCTAATTTCTTGAGGTAGGAACATAGGTTATCAATTTGGGATCTTTTAAAATTTCTCACGTAAATATTTTGTGCTATAAATTTCCCTCTCAGCACTGCTTTAGCTACATCTGATATATTCTGATAAGTTGTATTTTTGTTTTTATTTACTTATATGTATTTTTAATTTCCCTTGAGATTTCTTCTTTGACCCATGTATTATTTAGAAGTCAATTATTTAATTTCCATATGTCTAGAGATTTTCCTCTTTTCTTTCTGTTATTGATTTCTAATTTTATTCCATTCTGGTCAACTCTGTAGGGTTGCAATTAAATTTGTTGGAATTTGTTTTATGGCCCAGGACATCGTCTATCTTGGTGAATCTTTTAGCGGTGCATTAAAAAGAATGATTATGTTTTTCAGATCTTTTATTTCCTTACTGATTTTCTGTCTAGTAATTTCACCTTTTGCTGACAGAGAGGTGTGGAAGTCCCTAATCATAACTGTGGATTTGCCTATTTTTCCTTTCAGCTCTATCACTTTTTGCTTTGTGTATTTTCAGGGTCTGTTGTTTGATACATACACATTTAGGATCACTATGTCTTTCCAGCAGGTTGATATTTTTATTATGTGCTGTCCGTCTTTGTCTCTAGTAATTCCCCTTGTTCTAAAGTCTACTTTATTAGATATTAATATAGCCACTACTGCCTTTTGTTGATTAATGTTTACATCATGTATCTTTCTCCACCCTCTTACTTTCTATTTACCTGTGTTGAATTTGAAGAGTTCTTGTAGGCAGCATATAGAGGATTGTGTTTCTTTATCCACTCTGGCAGTCTCTGTGCTTAGATTGGTGTATGTTAACCATTTACGTTTAAGGTAATTATTGATATGTTGGTGCTTAAGGCTGTTATTTTATTGCTTGTTTTCTGTGTGTTACCTTTGGTTCTCATTAGTCTTCCTTTGCTTATCTTGGCTTCCCATTGGTTACTTGGACATTTTTAAAGATTCCATCTTGATTTATCTATAGTGTTTTTAAGTGTATCTCTTCATATAGTTTTCATTGTGGTTGCTCTGGGCATCACTACACACACACACACACACAAACACACACGTACATACAACTTACCATAACCTACTGGTATCAATGTTTAACTACTTCTAGTGAAAGGTGGAAGCCTCTCTTCAATTTAAGCATCTTTTTCTTCCCAGCATTTTTTCCTTTTCTGGGGGGAGGAAGATCAGCCCTGAGCTAACATCCATGCCAATCCTCCTCTTTTTGCTGAGGAAGACCAGCTCTGAGCTAACATCTATGGCCAGTCCTCCTCCTTTTTCTCCCAAAGCCCCAGTATATAGTTGTATGTCGTAGTTGCACATCCTTCTAGTTGCTGTATGTGGGATGCAGCCTCAGCATGGCCGGACAAGTGGTGCCTTGGTGCGTGCCCGGGATCCGGACCTGGACTGCCAGTAGCGGAGTGCATGCACTTAAACTCTCAGCCACGGGGCCGGCCCCCTTCCCAGTTTTAAATATCAATATCTTGAGTATCAGATGGTATTATAATTTTTGTTTCAATAATCAAATATGATTTATAAAACTCATGAAGAAAGGATCATCTATGTTATGTGCTCATCTTTCTCCTCTTTGCATCGATCCTTCTTCCTTCTTGATGCTCCAAAATTCTTTCTTTTGTCATTTTGTTTTTCCTTGAAGAACTTCCTTTGGCCAACCTCTAAGGGAAGGTTTGCTAGTAATAAATTCTTTTAGTTTTCCTTTGTCTGAGAATGTCTTTATTTCTCTTCATTTCTGAAGGATAATTATGCCATCTATAGAATTTGTGGTTGACAGATTTTTTCTTTCAGTACTTAAAAAATGTTGTGCCACTTCCTTTTGGTCTCCAAAGTTCCAGATGAGAAATCTACCACTTGAATTGGTGTTCCTGTGTAGCTAATGTTGCATGTCTTTCTGGCTGCTTTCAAGATTTTTCCTTGTCCTTATTTTTCAATAGTTTAATTATGATTGTTTTGACATGGATTTCTTTGAGTTTATTCTGTTGGAATTTGCTCAGCTTCTTGGCTCTGTAGGTTTGCATCTTTTGCCAGATTTGGAAAGTTTTTAGTCATTATTCTTTCAAATACTCTCTTAGACTCGCTCTTTTTCTTTTCTCCTTCTGGGACTCTCATATTATGAAAGTTGGATCTTCTGTTATTGTCCCACAGGTCCCTGAGGCTCTGCTCAACTTTTTCAGTCTACTTTCTCTCTCTTGTTTAGATTGAGTGAATTCTATGACCTGTCCTCAATTCACTGTTTCTAATCTCTTTCATTGCCACTCTATTATTGTGTCCATCCAGTGAGGGTTTTATTTTGTTAAATATTATGATATTTTTCATTTCTATAATTTCAATTTGGTTTTTTGAATAAGTTCTCTTTCTTTGCTGATATTTTCTATCCTGTCATTTGTCAAGATAATTTTCCTTTGAATACTGAAGCATAGTTAATGATGGCTGACTGAAAATCCTTATCAGATAGTTCCAACATCTGTTTCATCTTAGTGGTTATATCAGTTGATTGTCTTTTCTCATTCAAGTTGTATTTATCTTGTTTCTTGGTATAATGGGTGATTTTTTATTGTATCCTGGAAATTTTGCCAATTATGTTTGGAAATTCTTGGTTCTATTTAGCTGAGTTGTTTTTTTAAACAGGCAGTCACCGTGTTTAAGTTTTGGCCTACTTTTTTGAGCTGTAGTTTCAATGGCAGTTTAAATTTCAGAGCCTCTGTGGTAGATTTTGGTCTGCTTGGTTTACTTGTGATGCTAGGATTCTCACTTGTCTCAGGCCAGTTGCTGGGTATATCTCACAGTGTAGAAGGATGGTATGTAATCCTCCTACCCATGGCTCCTGGCTTCCCAGTTTCTTTGGGAAGGAAATGGGATTCATAGGCCTGCAGTGTAAAAGAGACTTCCTAGGTCTAGCAGAATATTGTGATTTGGTCCATCTTTCTGATTCTGCCCACCAGCCCTAATGCCTCAGGACAGGGAGGGGTTTTCTGGGCCTAGCTTATTAGTGTGGTTGGGTCCTTTGTCTTATTCAGTTCTGGATGCAATAACAAAATACCATAAACTCAGTGGCTTAAACAACAGACATTTAATTTCTCACAGTTCTGGAGCCTGGAAGTCCCGCAGTCAGTGCCAGCATTTTTGGGTTCTTGATGAGGACCCTCTTCCTGGTTTACAGATGGCTACTTTCTTGCTGTATTCTCACAGGGCAGAGAGAGAGCTCTGGTCCCTTCATCTCCTTATAAGGACACCAATCCCACCATGGGGGCTCCACTCCCATGACTTCATTTAACTCAATTGTCTCCCAAAGATCCAACCTCCAAATATCATCACACTGGGGATTAGGGGTTCAACATATGAATTTTGGGGACACACTAACATTTAGTCCATAGCAGTCATTCCTGACTATTTTGCCCACCTGACCTAATTCCTCCTGGAGTGGGGAGGCAATTGGGTACAAGAGCTTCCCCAGAAGGACTGCCTGCTATGGCTTGATCCCCCTTGCTAGATTTGCTGGTTTCTCTTGCACACCCAGTGTTGCTGGGCAGAAAAGTGATGTCTCAGGGTCAAAAAGTCTTCCCAGGCCAGGCTGCTTATTGTGACTGTCTCCTTCCTGCTAGTTCTGCCCACTGTTCTGTGTCTCTTGGAGAGGGAGGGGAATCTCAGTCTGGTGGGAAAGGAGAGTGCTTGCCCTGGTTGCTTTTGGTTGGTGGGGTTAATTATTGATCTCCCTTTCTGCCATGTCAGGCTTGCCTAATATTCT
Organism: Ceratotherium simum simum; assembly: GCF_057802395.1. Lineage (NCBI taxonomy): Eukaryota > Metazoa > Chordata > Mammalia > Perissodactyla > Rhinocerotidae > Ceratotherium > Ceratotherium simum. Next base: position 79,316,258 of record NC_141907.1, read on the forward strand.
CAGAGGTCTCTCATTTGATCTCAGAAGAGAAATGAGCCTGTCTGGGATGCCTTCCATTGCCAGGTTGGCAAATGCCAAGTCTGGGTAGCCTTCTTCTGTTGGGTAGGGAGAACATAAGACACTTTGCCACTGTGTTTTTCCTCCAATCCTGGGGTCCAAAACTGGTTTGCTTTCTTATTGCTTCTCAGAGTTCTCCTTTGGTTGTCAGTTACATTATTTCCAGGATTTATAGCTGTGCTTAGCTGGGAAGAACTAGGAGAACTAGGTCTTATATACTCTTGTGTGGACCAGAAGTCCCACATTATTTAATTTTCATAGTGATTTGGTTTTAATAGCTATGCAAGGACTGCACTTAATGCCTAACATACATCCTTTAAATACTTGGATTTTTCATTTATCTTTTTCTCTAATACCAAATTTTAAAGCAGTGCTGCAGTCCTATGACAATATAATATTATTCCTCTATTAGCAATTCTGTAAGATTTATTTTCAAGTTTTAGAATACCTTGATGATGACTTGATCTTTGCTTTTGTAGCTTAAGAATGAAGTTTTCTGACAGCTCAACCAACCAAAGCTTTGCAGCACTTACTGTTCACTGGGGCCTTCTATAAGAATGAGATTGAGCAGCTTTGCATAAAATGAGGAGGTAGGAAAGGATAAAAAGGATATAAATTGGATTAGTTCTTATATTTAAAAATATATTTTGGTGAAGAAATATTATGTTTAACAAGAACAATGATGGAAGCCCTGAAGTTGTTGAAAATATTGTGTCTCCTTTAACGATTATATGTAGATTGAGAGCAAAGAAAATACCAATTTTATTTGGAGAGATATAACTCTAACAAATAATTTTCCAACAAAGTTTTTCTAAGTTCTATGAGGACAAATAGAATAGTTAAATGAATGTTTAATGTTATTTATAAGAAGCATAATAAATAGTTTGGGATTACCTGTCCAATGTAGTCAAGTTGTGTATTTATGGGCTGTTATCCAAACTTTAAATTAGGAACCATTGAACAACACATGCACATTGAACCTGTGCCCATTTTACAATATTTCCTGCATAATTTTACTCTGTAAATTATTAAGGCTTTTATAAATCTAATAACTTTTGATTTATGACATTGCTGGGCATATATATGATTTATTTGATGCCAAGACATTGATTAGGAAGGCAATATCTAACTATAACTTTTTCATGGGAAATCAGTTTCATTTATATGGCATAGTTTCTACTAGCAAATTGTAGAGAAAAGTGGGAATTATAATAATAAATATTTCTGTGCATAAACACATTCACTGAATAACTGAAACATAAATTACTCAGTATCAAAATTTGATCAAATTATATGACTCAGGAACAGTCACATTATGTAATACTCACCAATTTAAGTTATCATTGCCATTCTCCCCTTTGATTTACCAGCAGTAGGTATTTGATCCAAAATCTCTTCATCATTTACTCTGATGAGTTTACTCTGTCAAGTAGATTTGGTCTTTTTTTTTTTTTTCTCCTTCCTTTATGGATAGAGCTAAAAGAATTTTAATCTGAACATTTATTCTGAAAAAATCTAACTGATTTTTCCAACTGCTCAGGATTAGTCTCTTAGTAGCTATGGAAGCCCTTCCGGAGCCATTCACTCTCTCAGTTTAGTGTGCAGAACAAATTAGTACTTCCCAAAATAATACCAATTAAGCCAACATAAAAAAGTTAATATCTATATTAATCTCAAGAGATGAATTACAACATCTCTCCAAAGAGCTTCCACTGAAGGACAATGATTTTTCAGCTTGCATGGTTATGCTACTTTTATATTATACTCCTAGGGTCTGCTTTTGCTGGCGGCACCTACTTTTGCTACTGCTACTACTATTACTACTGCTGCTGCTGCCACCGTGTGTACACACACACACGTACTCACTCGCACATATATATACATACACCACATAAATTTTTTTTGTCTACAAATTCTGGCATTTCATTTTGACAACTGTACTGAGTAGGAATCCAAAGGACGTGTATTCTTTTTCTAGTTCTTTTATAAGTATTGTGTGACGTTGGGCAATTCATTTACAATTGTATAACACATTTTCTCCATTTGAAAAATGAAAATGTTGGACTAGGTCATAGATAGGCAAACTAAGGCCCTTGGACCAGCTACCTGCTTTGGTAAATACGGTTTTATTGAAACACATCCACACTCATTCGTTTATGCATGGTCTACAACTGCACTCGCACTGCGTCATTAGAGTTGGGTAGTTGCCACAGAGATCATGTAGCCTGCAAGCATAAATATTTACTGTTTTGCCTTCAAGAAAATATTTGTCAATTCTGGACTAGATGATCAATAAGATCCTTTCCAGGTATTTATTTATCACTCAAGAAGATTTTGATAGAAAAGAAATCTTAGTCTGCCTACCAAGTACTATGATAAAAATTTTAAATTATTTAGTTTTCTATTCTGAAATTCTTCTCTGTGAATCCAAATGACAAAAATCAGCCCAGTCCGTTTAAATAGCAGAATTGTCTCAAGTGATAATCTGTGGAGTAAAGACAGAGTGCTAAACCCAGTGGTAGTTGTATTGTTAGCAATCTGTCCATTCTCCCAATGCTTCAATCCTGCCATCTTAATTGCAAGACATGTAGCCTAATCTTAAATCAATCTATATTTATTGGGAGATTTTTATTCATTTTGATCCATTTTGGGGAGTTTTAAACACAGCCACACTCCTCAAATAATCAGAAATCAAAAGGAAGAAAAAACATAAAATGAAAATATGTGACTAAAATTCACAAACTCTTAGAAAAGAAAATAGAGAAACATATAGAGGTGTGCACGTGTGTGTGTCTACATTAATTGGTAGAGGGTATTAACAGTGAAGGCTTGAGTTTTATTATATATCAGAGAGGAAGATTGGCATTCATATTGGATTAATGCTTTAATAATGTTCTATTTTTCTGTAACTTTCAAATCACTAAAATGACAATACGTCAATTAAGTGGCCACTAGAAAGTGATGAACTGTCAATTTTCAAATTAGTGAAAGACCTTAAAATCTGCGATCAGGAACTTAAATTTCACAAAGAGGCAAATTGAGAATTCCTGCAGCATTGTGAGGAAGAGAACGAAAGTGTCAATTTATTGTAAAACTTTTGAACTGAAAAATGAAAATGTGTTAAAAAGCACAATCTAAGTCACACAAGAGAAATCTAGGACAATTGTGCAAACTAACAACTGGATCTCCCTTTTACTTCTCATAAAATCTTTATCAGCAGAGTCATCATAAGAGTTTATCTTAAATTTTTTTTTTAATTTAGTTTATGTAGGAAATTATGGTAGATTTTTGGGAAAAATGGCCATAAATTCCCTTCCTGATATTCACATCCCCTGTGATGTGATTTTGGATGTTCTTCCGTTAGATGTGGAGTCTAATTCCCCACAACTTATATCTGGACTGGCCTCATGATCTGGTTTAGCCCATTGAATTCAGTGGAGTTGATTGTACTCCAGTTTTGAACAGACCTCAACAGGCCTTGCATGCTTCTTCCTTTCACTCTCTCAGAGAGGGTTCCAGTGACCTTCACCTCACAATATTTTAAAAGCCTTTATGTAGTTCCTCTCACATTGAAATGGGACTGGCCTATGTGTTCAACAGAATGTGGCAGAAGAGATGGTGTCTGACCGCCTAGACTCGGTCATAGGTTGCTATGTTTCTGCCTTGGGCTTTTGGAGAACTGATGTGGGTAAGCCAGCCACCTGCTATAAGGACACAAGTGTGGTCTCATGGAGAGTTCAGCACGGAGAGAAACCAACTTGTCAACACTGGCTTGAAAGCCATGTGGCTGAACCACCTTGAGAGCAGAGACTCAAGACCCAGTCTCCTAACTGTGACTGGAGGTGACATCTGACTGCACCTTCGTGAGCAACCCAAGCCCATACTGCCCACTGGAGCTGCTCCTGAATTCCTGCCCCACGGAGACTTGATTACAGTTCTTTTTAAATCATTAATTTCTGTATGTTTATTATGCAGCAGTCTTTAGCTAACACACCGTAACCAAGTAGGGTATCCAGAGCTTTAGCTGCGCTAGGAACTGTGGCCTGTCTGTGGTGGCAGAGGCAGTATGTGCATGCATAATACATTGAAATCTCACTATCTTGAGAAGGAACTGTTTCCCTACCATGAGTCAATTCTGACTCTGTATGTTTTCACTTTTTTTGCCCCTCCTTTTCCTCCCTTCACTTCCTAATTTTATAAGATTATATTAATTTTATATGTATTTTACTTTATATATTTATTATTTATGTATAATAACAGTTATTATTATTATATTATTTATTTTATTTATCAGCTTTAAACATCTTTTAAAATCTGGCTAATAAAAGAGGAGTTTGATATACCTACACTACTGCAAAAATTGTCACCTTTCAATTCTCAAACTTTGTTAGTTATAGGGGTGCTACAGTGTCAATGTTTTTAATCATAGTATTAACTATACTACTTACATTTCTTTTAGTCCTAGAGCTTTATAGTCTTTTTGCTATTTTTACCATTAATCTCTTAATTGGATGAACTTTATTCTTTAGTCGTTTCCACAGAAAACTCATGGGAACTGAGTTGTTGTAAGGTCAAAACAATTTTGTCTTGTCTTTATGCTTGAATGGCTGGGAATAAGATCACTGGGTCACTCTTCTTTAAGGATTTTAAAGGCATTTCTTCAAAGTGTTCTCTGGTGTTCACTGCTACATTAGGGAAATATGAAGTCATCATGATTTGTTTTCTACCCTAAGGGAATTTAATATTTTCGGTCTGCTGCCAAAAGGTTCTTAATTTTATTTTTAAAAAGAAATCTAACATTTACTGAGTGCTGAGTGTTACTGTCGTGTAACAGCTATATGAGATAGGTATAATTCTTATTTCCATTTTATAGATGAAAAAACTGGGGCACAGAAACTTAAGTAAGTTTCCCAATGCCATACAGGAAGTCAGTGACTCCATTTTTCCAAAATAGTGGCAAGAGTCCCAGAAAGCAATTCTCTAATTCTGGGACTATTCAACTTGGATCTTCTTTATGCGCTGTCAGTTCTAGAGAACATGTGTATTGTATCTGCCATCTTCTTGGCACTCTTCATCCCTCTGTATTGATCCAAGTTTTTATCAGGTGTCATTTTCCTTCTGCATGAAGAGCTCCCTTTAACATTTCTTGTATTACAGGTTTGCTGGTGACAAATTCTCTCAGTTCTTGTTTTTCTGAAAGAGTCATTGATTTTTGAAGGGTATTTTTGCTGGGTATTGAATTCTAGTTGATTTTTTTTTAGCACTTTAAAGGTGTCATACCATTATCTTTCATCATACAATAATTCTTTATTCTGTTGTGCATAACGTTCTTTTTGTCTCCAACTGCATTTAAGATTTTCTCTTTATCACTGGTTATCAGCAATTTGCTTAAGATTTACCTTAGTGTCATTTTCTATGTATTCATCTTGCTTAGGGTTGAGCAAGATCTCAGTGTTTAGATCTTTTCAGTGTTTTCCATAAATGAGGAAAAACCTTGGCCTTTATTTATTCAAATATATATTTTTATGTCTACCTCTCTCTTTCTCTTCTCCTTCTAGGGCTCCAATTCTATGTGTGTTAGACCACTTTAGGTTACTGCCTTTTTGTTAATTTATTTTCAGTTTTTCTTTCCCTGTGTGTCATTTTGGGTAGTTTTTATTGCTATATATTCAAATTGTCTAATTTTTTTTCCTGCAGGGTCTAATTTGCAGTTAATCTCATCCAGTGATACTTTCATTTCCTCTACAGTATTTTTCATCTCTTCAAGTTCCATCTGGCATGTATTTTATATCCTAATTTTCTTTTCTCATTATGTTTATGTTTTCATCTGTGAGCATATTGATCATGTTTATAATAGTTACTTTAACATTCTAGTTTGTTAACTTGCTCTTCTCTGTCATTTCTGGATATGTTTCTATTGACAGAGTTTTCTCCTGGTTATGAGTCACTTCTACATCTAGCCATGAGGAAGCAAGAAACTTTTATAATTAGCATTCATTACCGAGAAAACAGAGATTATAAACTTTGCTGAGAAAATAAATTAAGCTGAGGAAATACCCTCTATAAAAGCTCTTCAATCCTATTCCCCATTTACAAAGAAATAACATGAAGTTATCAAACATTTGAGAAAACTCAACAAAATTAAAGAGATATTAAAATGAACACACAGACAAAATTAGTACCCATGGGAAAAGAACTAAACAGTGAAAAGGAAAAAAAAAAAAAGAAAAATTTTAAATACATAAAATTAAATATGTACAGAGAGTTTCTTTAACAAAGCCAAACAGTTATGATAAGAAATAACCTAATTTTGAAAACTAGAAGCAGCCGCATGGAGAACAATCTCTCAATATACAGGTGAAATATCAGAGGGATGCACAGCAGAAGATTAAAGAAGTGACTTGAAAGATTGAACTAAGAGTCTTTTCCAGAACATGGATGGAAAGAGCAAAGAGATGAAAAGCATGGAGAAATGGGGAATAAAGCTAAGAGTTCCAAAGTTTGTGTAAGATTTTTACCAGTTGTCCGATTGGACAAAACGTGGAGAATAGAAGGAATAAAATAAAGAATGCTAGAAAAAAATATCTTTGAGCTGGGTGATCAAACAATTAAACAAAATAAAGAGTTTTCAGGTTGAGAGCCAAGCAAGAACACTGAAAGAGACAGATGCCTCTAATAGCCTGACAAAATGTCGTAACTCCAAGGAAAAGAAGAAAATCCAAAAATCATCCAGAATAGAAATGAAACAAAATGAAAAACAATAGCTTTGCTGGACACCATCCAAACCTTTGCAGAGGTCTCTCCCAGGGAGATTTTGGAAAACTAAAGGCTCCTCCATTTGTTACTATTTTTACTGTAAACAGACCTTAAACTAGAGGCAAAAAATGGGTAAAAAAAACTTTTAACTGTGGGAATAAAATGCTTACTCTCCTTTTACCTTGTTTTATTTTTTCATAGCACTTATTACCTTCTTACATAACATAAAATTTACATATTTATTAAATTTAACATTTATCATATATTTCTCGTCACAAGAATGTAAGCTCCTTGAAGGTAGATAATTTTATTTGTTTACTGATTGTCCCAATACTTAGAATAGTGACTGAAACAAAGTAAGTTATCAATTAATATTACAAATAATTGTGTAGCATAAATTCTTTACAGTATCCAAGTATTGGAAACTACCTAAATGTTTATCAGTAGGGGAATGGTTAAATAGTGTATCCAGAGCATGTGCCAGTTAAATAGAGTGACATGGTCCTATATTCTTGATGCAAAGACACAAAATCCATCTGTAAGCATGTAGATGTCTAAATAAAGAACTGATATGGTATATTCTGAAATACTAATTACAGTATTACTATCAGTATTACTAATTAGTTACTATTAGTAATCAATTACTATCAGTTCTACAGTATTACTAATACTGTAATTACCAAATTGGACTGAGAAATGGGTAGTCAATCAATAGTCAGTCAAAAAGTATTTTATAAAACTTATTTTGTGCCAAGTAATCTAAGAACTGGGGTATTACAGTGAACAGGTTCTTACCGTGAGGGTGATTACATTTTTGTGGGGGGAGATAGTAATATGCAATCATAAATAACACAATTTCAGGAACCGAAAAGGGCTACAAAGAAAATAAAATAGAGTTGGTTGCTGGAGGCGTACTTTGGGATGTTGGCTGTCTTGTATTGGTTAGTCAGGGACAATGTCTCTGAAAGGGTAATATTTAAGTTGAAACCTGGATGTGAAAAGGAGTGTGGTATATTTCAATCTTCTTAAATTTATTGAGACTTGTTTTGTGGCCTAATATGTGATCTATCCTAGAAAATGTTCTATGTGCATTCGAAAAGAACGTGTATTCTGTGGTTTTGGATGGAATGTTCTATATATATCTACTAAGTCCGTCTGGTCTAATGTGTCACTTAAGGACAATGTTTCCTTATTGATCTTGATTGGATGATCTGTCCATTGGTGTAAGTGGAGTATTCAAGTCCCCTACTATTATTGTGTTACTGTCTATTTCTCCTTTTATGTCTATGAATAATTGCTTTATATATTTAGGTGCTCCTATGTTGGATGCATAGATATTTACAAGTGTTATATCCTCTTGTTGGATTGTTCCCTTGATCATTATGTAGCGCCCTTCTTTGTCTCTTGTAACAGTTTTTGTTATAAAGGCTATTTTGTCTGATATAAGTATTGCTACCCCAGCTTTATTTTCATTGCCATTTGCATGGTGTATTTTTTTTCCACCCCTTCCCTTTCAGTTTGTGAGTGTCTTTAGGTCTGAAGTGTGCCTCTTGTATGCAGCATATATATGGGTCTTGTTTTTGTATCCAATCAGCCACCCTATGCCTTTTGATTGGAGCACTTAGTCCATTAACATTTAAAGTAGCTATTGATAAGAATGTACTTATTGCCATTTTGTTATCTTTTTTGGGGTGGGGTGTTTTAGTAGTTCTTTTCTATTCCTTTCTTCTTCTCTTTCTCTCTCCCCTTGTGGTTTGATGGCTTTCTTTAGTACTATGTTTTGGTACCTTTCTCTTAGTTTTTTGTGTATTTATTATAGGTTTCTGGTTTGTGATTACCACGAGGTTCATGTAGAATAACATATGTACATAGCAATCCATATCAAATTGATGGTCTTTATGTTTGACCTCTTGCTAAAAGCTCTACTTTTTTACTCCCCCCTACTACAATTTATGTTGCTGATATCACATTTAACCTCTTTTTTGTGCATGTGTATCCATTACCCTCTTATGATGGAAATAGATAATTTTAGTACATTTCTGTTTTAACCTTGGTATTAGCTTCATAGGTAGTTGATCTGCTACTCTTACTGTACCTTTACCTCTACCAGTGATTTTATTGTTTTTTGTTTATAGTGGGGTTTGTTTAGAATTTTTTTTTTTCAGGAAGATCAGCCCTGAGCTAACATCGATGCCAATCCTCCTCTTTTTGCTGAGGAATACCGGTCCTGAGCTAACATCTATTGTCAATCCTCCTCCTTTTTTTCCCCCTTTTTCTCCCCAAAGCCCCAGTAGATAGTTGTATGTCATAGTTGCACATCCTTCTAGTTGCTGTATGTGGGACTCTGCCCCAGCATGGCTGGACAAGCGGTGCGTTGGTGTGCACCTGGGATCTGAACCTGGGCCGCCAGTAGCGAAGCACGCGCACTCAACTGCTAAGCCACAGGGCCGGCCCCTTTTGTGTTTTTTTCGGATAATTTTCTTTTTTTTTTTTTTTTTAAAGATTTTATTTATTTATTTTTCCCCCAAAGCCCCAGTACATAGTTGTCTGTCATAGCTGCACATCCTTCTAGTTGCTGTATGTGGGACGCGGCCTCAGCATGGCTGGAGGACTGGTGCCTCAGTGCGCACCCGGGATCCGAACCCGGGCCGCCGGCAGCGAAGCGCACGCACTTAACCGCTAAGCCACGGGGCCGGCCCTCGGATAATTTTCTTATTCCTATTTGTGGTCTTTTCTTTTCCACTTAAATAAGTCCCTTCAGTGTTTCTTGTAGGGCTGGTTTGTTGGTGATAAACTCCTTTAGTTTTTGCTTGTCTGGAAAACTTTTTATCTCTCCTTCCATTCTAAATGATAACCTTACTGGGTAGAGTATTCTTGGCTGTAGGTTTTTTCCTTCCAGCACTTTAAATATATCATGCTACTCCCTTCTAGCCTGTAAGGTTTCTGCTGAGAAGTAAGCAGATAAACTTTTGGAGTTTCCTTTGTATGTAACTTGTTGCCTTTCTCTTGCAGCTTTTAGGATTCTCTCTTTATCTTTAACTCTCAACATTTTAATTATGACGTGTCTTGGTGTGGGCCTCTTTTGGGTTCATCGTATTTGGTGCTCTCTGTGCTTCCTGTATCTGGATGTCTCTTTCCTTCCTTAGGTTAGGAAAATTTTCAGCTATTATTTCTTCAAATAGATTCTCTGCCCCTTTGTCTCTCTCTTCTCCTTCTGGGACACCTATAATACAGACATTAGTGCACTTGATGTTGTCCCAGAGGACACTTAGACTGTCCTCATTCTTTTTAATTCTTTTTCTCTTTTATCTGTTCAGCTTGGGTGATTTCCTCTAGTCTTTCATCCAGCTCACTGATCCGTTCTTCTGTATCATCTACTCTGCTATTGAGTCCCTCTAGTGAATTTTTTATTTCCATTTTTGTATTCTTCATTTCTAATTTGTTCTTTTTTATATTTTCCACTTCTTTGTTGATATTCTCACTGAGTTCATCTGTTCTTCTCCCAAGATCAGTGAGCATCCTTATCACTATTATTTTGTACTCTGTATCAGGTAGATTGTTTATCTCTGTTTCGTTTAGTTCTTTTTCTGAGGATTTATCACATTTCCTTATTTGGAACATGTTCCTTTGCCTCCTCATTTTTCCTCTTTCTCTGTGATTGTATCTATGTATTAGGTAGATCAGCTACGTCTCCTGATCTTGGAGAGGTGGCCTTATGTAAGAGATGCCTTATGAGGCCCAGCAGTGTGCTTCCCTCTCGTCACCCATTCCAAATGTTCCAGGAGTGTCCCCTGTGTGCGCTACATGTGTCCTTCTGTTGTAGCAGGGTTGCTTTTGCTGCACGTGCCCAGGGAGGCTAGGCTGTCCCCCTGGTCAGCTGGTTGTAATGCTCAGCTGCATGTGGCTGCTATGGTCCCTTTGGTCATTTTATTGGGTGTGGGGAGTCCCAGCAGAGTTGGCTGCAAGGTCTAATAGCACATTTCTGTTGCAGTTTTTCTGTTAAGTGAGTACGTCCCCAGCGTGGCTTTTTGCTAGGCTCAAGGGCTTACAATTGCTGTAGGCCTCTGGCCTACAAATCTGTTGTCAGCTCTCTCAGTGTTGCAGCTGGGTGGGTCCAGCTCCAGGTGTGGCAGCTCACAATTGTTTCAGGCGTTGGAAGATGGGGCCAATCCACTCTGTGGCTGTTTGAGAAGCACAAGTCTGTTGCAGCTGACAAGCCCCATGATCCATAGAGCAACATATGCCATCAACACAGTCCTGTCCCATGCATATGCCTGACCCATTGAAGTGGACCCACTCGCCCCACTGCAGAGGCCCCACACACTCTGCCCCTTGGGCATGCCCTGCCCCACAGAGGTGGACCCACTCACCCCTCTGCAGAGATTCCACACACGCCACCTATGTGGGACCACAGGTTGCCTGAGGGCTTACAGATGTGTGGGGCCAGTCGCTAGGGTAGGCTTCCTGCTCTGGCTGAGCTGGATTAAATTGTTGCTCTAGTGGGTGGGACAGACCCCTATGCTAACAGGCCAGGAGAAGAATTCCAAAGGCGTGTGCCAGTGTCTGTGTCAGCACATCTGTACTAGGTCATGATAATGGCTGCTACCAATGTCTCCGTCTCTGGGCAGGTGGTCCCAGCCGGGGGAGGTCTCACTTCTCACTGAGATGCTCCCAGAGCCTATTAGGTGAGTCTCTTTTCACCAAAGGACTGTGCACTTTTCTTTCTGGCGATTTTAGGTTGCTTTCTAAAATGGGGGAATTTGTGTGTAGGCCCTTTACGGGCAGGCTTTTCTTTCCCCTTATGTCCAATAGCTTTTCTAGGGGTATTCCCCCTTGTTGTTAGTAGCCAGCAAAGCCAGGTATTACGACACTCATCTTGGTTGTGCTGAGTCCAAAAGCTGCTTATTGTGGCAAATCTCTCCTGCTCAGATACTCAGCTCCTCCAGGAAAAGCTTCCTACCTTAAGATTCCTCCTGGCTGGCCGTGAAGTACTGCAGCTGAAATGTGGCCTTTTCCTCTCCAGAAAAGAGTTTCTGCCTCTTCCACCTCAGTCAGCACTGGCCCTTGTTGTGGGGGTTCTTTTTATCCAGTTTTCAGTTCTCTCTTGGAGGTAATTGTTCCAAGAGTAGTTGTAAATTTGTTGTGTCCACGGGAGGAGGTGAGTTCAGAGTCCTTGTATGCCATCATCTTCCCAGCAATCTGGAGAGTGGCATAAAGATCATGAAGATCCGGGGATTAAGCACTGAAAACAGAAACAGAAAAATAAAAGCAATTAGCAAATGCAAAAGACCTGGAATGGGAATGTACATGGTAATGATTGAAGGACAAAATGAAGACTAAGATATGTGAAGCATGATAAATGAGGGGAGGATGCCCTGGTGGAGGATGGGGGAGGTAGAAGAGGTAGGCTAGGGCCTTTGTCAGTATGTGACCTAAACATTGAAGTGCAAATGTAATAGCAGAGCATTAATGGAATTTAAGAAAGTCAGAGTTGTGATCTGATTTATGCTTTACAAAGAAGTGGTAGCGTGGGAAGGATGATTAGGAGAGGATCAAGGGTGTGGTCCAGAGATAGTTAGAGTCTGATGTAGTGGACAGGTGAAAGATAATGGTGTTTCCAAACAGTGTAGTGAGCACCAGGATTTCCACTTGTCAACATATATTCTTCTGTGTCTTCCTTCCTTCTTCTCTTTCTTTTCCTCTCTTCCTTCCTTTCCTTTCTCTCTCTTTCCTTTCTCCCTCCTTCCTCCCTACTTCCATCCCTCCCTTCTTCTTTCCTTCCTTTCTTTGTCTCTCTCTCTCTTTCTTTCATGAGAACATAAATTGTGTCATGACAACTATACACAAATAGTTTGAAAATTCACATCATTCTAGCTAAGCCCCCAGAGATAACTAGAGTAGTAACACTGATTGGCAGCAGTACTAACTGTTGCAGACAATTGGTTTGAAAATAGTCAGAGATTTATTTCATCTTAGTTATATAACTTTAGGGTATATTTAGAGTTTCAAGTGGGAGGTGCCTTCTCTGCAATATATCACTTATAACCCATCACATGTGCTGCAGGGGGAAGGGACGTCTGCATTTGTTGTGTGTTCAATGGCTTGTAAAAAAGAGCTGACCTAGATGCTGGCCCAGTGGCGCAAGTGGTTAAGTGCGCGCGCTCTGCTGTGGCAGCCCAGGGTTCGCTGGTTTGGATCCCAGGCGTGCACCGATGCACTGCTTGGCAAGCCATGCTGTGGCAGCGACCCATATAAAAAGTGGAGGAAGATGGGCAGGGATGTTAGCCCAGGGACAGTCTTCCTCAGCAAAAAAAGAGGAGGATTGGCAGATGTTAGCACAGGGCTGATCTCCTCACAAAACAAAAAACAAAAAATAAGCGGACCTAGGAGACATCCACGGTATTTGGAGAAACACTTGTTATCCTCTAAAGTGTTTTCAAATAACAGTTTTCAGGCTCAGGGTAGAGTGGGAAATGTACTGAAATGTTTAGAAATTTCTCTCGACTACAGGGATTTTGCTGTTTGTGTCTGGTAGGAAATAGCTGTTATATGGGCAAAAACTTGAGAGTAAATATTTGAAAGGAAATTCTAAAATCTGGTTTGCTAATATCCACTAAGGAAGCAGTCCAGGTTATTAAACTAGAAATTTACACTGTGGATCTTAAAATAATGTCTTATATCCCATAGGAGGGAAGATAAGATTGGCTGATGCATTCTCTGCAAATAGTTAAAAGGAGTTTGATTTCACTGCTAATTGGATTTCTAAGGTAAACACTTTATTAGCACGTGGTGTGCAAGTCATTTCAGGGCATACACACCTGTCAGTTCATATTTGATCCACGCATGGAGGGCCCGCGGGCCAATGTGGCCGAAAGCTGAAGAGGACGGGTGCAGTCTCAGAGGGGCCATTTATGACGTCACCTGCCTACAGTTCGGTTTGTTTTTGCTAATCTCCCACTGAAGAAGAAGTTCTCTAGAGTAGAATGGATCACTGTGTGGATTACGTTGTTGCATATTAGCAGTAACTGTGCTTATTAGCATAGTGTATTAGCATAGAAGACAGTAAATGAAAATAAAATACATCCATTTGAGGAACTTACCACATAAAAGTGCCATTTATCTACATTCCTGACAACAGAAGGTGAACAACCTGTTCTGTGGTCTATGAGGTCATCTAGAAGTGAACAGGAAATACTTGTGATAGTTTTAATCCCAGATCACCACTTACCAAGTAATTCTGAGTATATACTTGACCATTCTAAACTTTGTGTCTTAATTGCTAAAACGGCTATGATAATAATACTTCCTGTAGTAGAAAATGTTTATTGTTAACTCAATACAAAAAATATGGTAATCATATATCTTAGTTTGCATGGGATAAAGTCAGTTTATGCCTGCTATAATGTCATCTGTCTAGTTTGGCATTTGTCACTCTCAAAAGTGTCCCAGTTTTGGGGCCGGCCCAGTGGCGCAATCGGTTACATGCATGCGCTCCGCTGAGGTGGCCCCGGGGTTTGCCGGTTCAGATCCCAGGCGCGAACTGACGCACCGCTTGGCAAGCCATGCTGTGGCGGTGTCCCATATAAAGTAGAGGAAGATGGGCACGGATGTTGGCCAAGGGCTAGTCTTCCTCAGTAAAAGGAGGAGGATTGGCAGATGTTAACACAGGGCTGTTCTTCCTCAAAAAAAAAAAAAAAAAAACCAGTGTCCCAGTTTTGATGACAAATAACATGATTGCCACAGCTCTCAAACCCTTCTTACTGATTTTCTTCAGGTTCCACCATCTCCCAAGCAGCCCAAATGTCTCAGGGGAAGGTGACTCCACCTCCATTTCCAGGAGTGGGTCCTGATATAGCTAAGCCAGTGACTGATTTGGGTCAGTGCTTTCTCTAATCAGCACACGGCATTCTCCTGCAGACACTTTAAACCCAATGGTGGGCACGTAATCTAAGTTGTCTGACTGAAAATAAAAGGAAAGATTTATTTCACGGTTGGGGAAGGTTCTCTCCTTTGGAAATAAACAGGGATGGATATTGTCTCAATGGCTGATGGCAGTTATCCTGTAACCATGAGGGCAGGAAGCTTGAAGATAAAGCTGGCCCAGAGAGAGGAAAATTAAGAGGATCCCTGGAGCCCTGTTCATAGCACACCTGATGACATTCCACCTTCTTACGTTCTGCTCCTTCAGATAATAAATGGCTTTATTTTTTATGCTAGTTTGACATAGTACTTTTTGAAACAAATTATAGCTAAAGTATCCTAATAAATACGCTCCCTTATGGGGTTTCTCTAAGGATTAAATAAGATTATTCATATACAATGCTTAGCACAGTGTTGGGAATACTAAACAATAGTTTATTTATTTTTAATGTAACTGGGAGAATGGTGCCCCAGCAAATCTAAGTACAAATACTCAGATATACAGAATTTTGTCACCTAGATTTGTCACATTCTTCTTAAAATCAAACATAGCTCACTGTTTTTAGACAGATAAGATATTCTCCTCATATCATAGATCAGTCAACCAAAATCTAGACAGAAGCTAGTGAGCACTGGAGTTTTCTTTCACACAGTCTCTCACTGGAGTGGAGGGAACATGAGTTAAACAGCAGTCTGCGTCGAGTAACTGCAGTGGAAGTTGGCGTGTGTGCGTGCATGCGCATGTGCTTCCGGACTCTCGGAATGCAGTCATCACACGGTAATAACACTGAAAACCCTGTGGGGAGAGAGTCTATCCTCTCCCTTCTCAACCCATGTGGTTTGATAAGGGGTCCACCCACTCTCCCTCAGGCGGAGCATGTGTCCAAAGCCCCAGTGGAATCAGGACATTATTTTCTCCCTGGCCAGGAACGAACATGTGATGCAAGCCATGTCAGTAAGGACCAGCCTGCATTAGAATCACAAGGCTTCTGCTGCAGCGACTGAACACCCGCTCTCGCTCTCTCTCTTGCTGCTCTGGAGCTTGAGAGCACGTGTGGCTAGAGCTGCTACAGCCATGAGGAAGCTAGTGTTTCATACCACTTGTCTAGTTATCTCAATCAAGAGCTTCCATAGCAGTCTCCCTCCTCTCTACTTTGCTATATACCCCATTGTTCAGGGCTTCATAACTCCCCAATGTAATTATTTCATGGAAAAAGTGAATTTTGAGGTGGATATCATATGTACGAGGCCCAGTGCTGGGACACCCACGTGAGCAAAGGCTTTGCTCTTGAGGATCCCTCATAAAACGCTGGCAAAGCATATTGCAAGGCAATTAAAATGACATGTCCCCTGAATATCTGCATTTCAAATTGTTCGGATATTAAGCACTGTATCAAAGGCCCTCTTCTACAATGCATTCAAAGAGAGTTGCATGCATAATTTTTTTTTTTGCTATAGGAAAAGTTATGAATTCAATAACAGAAATATAAAATCACTTTAAAAGCTAGCATTAAATGCATAGCCTCTCCTCCACTTTTTCACACTGCACAACTAGTTCAGAAATAAATAAGGTGCTTCAAGGTTTCTAAGTCTACAGATAAAAATCAAGCTATCCAGCTCCATGCAACTGAAGAATGTGTCCCCAGCAGGAAGCAGGAGTCTTGCATGCATTTTCTCTACAAAACTGCTCATGAAGACCAGGCTCTAGAAGGAAGCCAGCAGGGTTTGAACTTATGAAGGCTGTATCGATTTATCCAAAGATAAAATTGCTGAATTAACATATCTTTTGAGATCCTGATAAAAACCAAAAAACAAATAAAAATAGCAAAACAACAAAAACCTCTCTGTCCCTCACTTTATTTCCCATTTATTAGGGAAGGAAAACTGGAAAGCTATTAACAGAAGAGTCTGAGTCAGTCCTGTGCTATCATAACAGGATGCCGGATGACCCTACAGGGAGAAGATAATAATATGTTAAGAGTTAGGCCAAGAAACTTTGCCTGCCAAGCTCAACCCTTTAGAAATGTTAATTCTCACAAGAAGAATAGCAGGATTGTTTTATTTCTAGGAGGAGGGTGATGGCTAGTCTATTTTGATTTCAAGTCTATAAGATAGGGTGTCATATGTCTCTGAACTCACAATGGAAATGATCACTTGATTGGACTGAGGCTGCCTTGCCGGCAGTAGGGAAAACTGCTGAAAGATGAGAAAATGGCAGGAATTAATGCTGGAGATTTTGCCAGAAGGAAGGCAGAGAGAGAAAGAGATGATCTGATTATACATTCAGGGATGACAGGGGAACCTCCAAAAGTTCAGAGGTTCAGTTCAGATACCCATCTCAATGTTTAGCTGCTCACTTGAAGCTTTGCCAAGCACAAGGGAATATACTCTGCTTCCGAAACGGTTGACAATCTCTCCAGATCAGCGGGGCTCACGGTAAGGCCTCTTGCTTGTTCCTGCATTTCTCCTCACTCCTTCTCAAGAGCAAAATGGTTACCAAGACTGTGTGTTGTAATCAGAATTTTCTTTTATTGCATATTTTGCCATTGCAGCTACCCTTGGGGGTTCTAAAATACAATGGAATTTTACTACATAAAGAATATTACTACTTTAAAAACTTCTTCTCAGTACCAAATCAGTGGAATCGTAAAAGAAAGGGAAGGTAAAAGTTAGAATATCAATATCCTAATTTTGTGAAAGTTTGTACTGGCTTTATTTGTTTTCAAAATATGGTAAATTAGTGAATAATTAAATCATCTCCTTTTAACTAGTCATGTGGCTCTTCTGCCTTATTGTAGTTGAAGAACAAACTTTTTGTTGCTGTTTGACGTACAAATTAATTTTAACGTCACACAGGCTGCGTGATTCCACCACTGCCAAGCATTCAGCTGAGGATTTTATAATCACTATCTCATTTAATTGTCACCGAGAATCAAAGACAATAAACGAAGCAAAACAAAACTCACACACATAACAAATTCCAACAGAAACAGGTCCAATTCTGTCTGCTGCCAAAGTTAATAATCATCTCCATACGCTTGCTGTACAAATTGTGGGCTGCAGATCCACAGCATCAGCATCACTTGGAAACTTGTTAGAAATACAGAATCTCAGGGTCCACGTCAAATATATTTCATGAGAGTCTGTATTTTAGCAAGTTCTCAGGTGATTTCTGTGCACGTTAAATTTTGAGAAGAAATATTCTAGACTACGTTGTCATTTTTTTCTTAATAATGAAATTTTTATAATTTCATTATAAGAATGGAAAGTTTCAAAGTTTTTAAGAGTAAAAGCCTATTTCTTTTTAATTCAAACTTAACATATCTTATTTTTTGATTATATGAGTATATATGCCTATTAAAAATAAAAATAAAAACATTCATGTATTTATAAAGAAGAAAATAAAATATCTCATCATCTTATGCCTTGAAGATGATCTCTGTTAACAGTATAAAATAAACAATCAAAGGAATGACTGTACTTTCGCCACCAAACTAAAAAAAAAAAATTGAATTATTTATGTAATATGGCTGTCTTAGGAGAAATCATAACCCATTCATAAGAGTTAGGATATTGTTCAATGCTTTAAAATATCATAATATCTGAGCCTTCTCTTAAACGAGATTTCAGTAAGGAAGGTTTTGAAAGCTCTGAGGAGGGGGATGATGTCTAATCCTTTGAATTTCTGTTCTCAAATACTATACACATGTGCTATTCAACACGCTGCTCTTTCTTCCTCATCTCTTCTAATACATCGCCCTTGCTTACCTGCCCCTTACATAAACTGTTGGTGCTCAGCACGGGCAGAAACAGTGACGTGCAAGCTTGAGAGAATTTGCTACATAAAAGTTGGTATATCAAAGCATAACAAAAGCAAACATCAGATGTCAAAACTACAACGTTTATGAGAAACAAAATAATACTGTTTTGTATAGTAATACAAATAAAGAAAAACCGTGACTATTCCAATGGGCAAAATATATTAACATATTCCTTTTCAAATACAATAATGGTCAGTAAGCATGTGAAAATCGTTATTTCATCTTAAAGGAATCTAACAAATGCAGTACCACTTTTCATGTATTAGTTGGAGAAGATTTAAAAGGATCAAATGGAAAGAGTATGAGGAAATGTTACTCTCTTACACTTATAATTAGTTGTAAATTGGTACTTTTCTAAAGTGTAATTGGGTGATGTGTATCAAAACCCTTATAATAGGCATACGTATTTACTCATAAATTCCATTTCTAAAATTTATGTTAAGAAAATGATTATGGTTCGTGAAAATTTTATAAAGACATTTATTAAAGCAACTTTTATAATAAGACACAATTAAAAGACAATGCAGATGCCCTAATTTAGAATTTCTTAAGTAAACTATAATAGACTCATGCAATAGAATGATGAAAAATCATTAAAATTATGCTTCAAAAGATATTATTATTTTTTAAGACTATTTATGAGGTAGAGAAAAAAATCATGACATATTTTTTGAGTGAAAACATATAGTATCGTTTTCAACTGCTTTCTATTTTGTAAACTTTGAAATTCGGCAATTTGATAGGTAGTAAGTTTTTCTAACTACTCATTCTTTTTCCAAATGAAAAAAGGCAATTTCACTTCGAATGAGATGTCCACCTAGGAATATATTTTATTTATTTCATGTTATCAAGACAACAGTATAGTGTCAAATACAGTGATTAAAAAATGTTAGCGGGAAAGGGACAGAAAAATTCTACCCCTTGATGATGTTGAGGATGTCTCTCTTCATGTTCAAGTCAACATCTCTGAGGTCATGGTCTACTATCAAATCAACTGTCATCAATTCTCCAAACCCTGAGGAGACTGGAATACTCAGAGCCAAAACCTCACAATCCATGAAGTTTCATGCTATTCCCAAGAAGTCTGTAATCCCTCCCTGTCTCTTCATTTATTAGTGATCCTTTCACTTTGTGTATATGCACAAGTAAAATCACTAACAACAATATAGAGAGTAAACAAGTAATTTTTCTGTCTTCAATAACCTATCATCTCTCTTTCTCTCTTGCTCTCTCTCTCTAATGATTTATCTATCTATCTATCTATCTAGTGCAACTGATGGATTTAACTTTTTGGTTCATCATTCTTTACTTCCTTCTATGTCTCTGAGTTAAGCTACAAAGCTGAGAAAATGGGGGATAAAAGTGTGCATATTCTAAAGTGGGGTCCTAGACATATCAAGGCAGTATAGGAAGCATTGTCCATCCCACCTTATAAAAGAGGATATTATGGGCTTATTGGAGAGGAGGGCCCTTTAATAGGAATTTGTGAGAGTATATTTTCCACCACCTCAACTATCAAGACAATTAATTGGGGGGGGGTGGGAATAGGTGGTGCAAAAGAATCTCTTGGGGGATGGGAGAGGCATGTGAAAAGAGGAGAGAGGCAACCCACACCTAGGTGTAATGCCTGCTGGGCTTTAGGAAATTTTAGGTCTGCACTGAGCTGTTAACAGCAAGGTATGTAAAAAAGAGTTCTTGAGAGAACTTGACGTATAATAACGGGTGGACTGAGGCAGTCAGTAAGGAAAGCACGAGGAAAGATGGCAATGAAGGGAGGAGTTTTTATGCATGCTTTTACTATTTGGCTGGACGGAGGTGAATAAGGGCCGATAGCCAAACGGGTGAACAGTTGTGAGAGACCTGAAAGACTCTGCACAAGAGGCCCGCCGGCTGGGTGAGAGGGACGGGCAGAAAGAGGCAGCGGCTCAGGGACATCCTGGGAAGTAACCAGATTGCATCCCCTGCAACAGGGAGCTTCCTGTACAATGAAGAGCCCCTCCCCGACTCCTGTAGGTCGTGAAGAACCTGCTGGAGCACCTTCCGTGACAGAGGATGTGTTATAGTCAAGAAATACTCACCAGCTAAGTAACCAAACCCGTAAATTTTGCCTTCTAATCTCCCCTCCCGTTTACCTGACCCTGAGGAGAAAGACAGAAAAGAAGGGGAGTGAAACACAGACCAAACACCCTCTTCTACAGTGCTGGCCATTGAGCCACCACTCATTTCAGACGTGAAGGGCAGGAAGATTAATTTGGTTGTGAGATTAAAATTTTTATTTAGGTTAGACTGAACTTCTGAACACCGTGAATGAAATTGTTCAAAGACTCTCCTAAGAGGTGAAAATTACTGAAAGTCTATGGAGTCAGCCCAAGTTGTGTCTGAAGCAAAAAAAAGGAGATCTAATAAATCATGTTAAAGACATTTGTAAGAGAGAGAGAAAAAATACTGTTTCTTGACTGCACCCTAACGAGTTCAGCTGAGGCAAAAAACTGCTCATACATACATTAAATATAGGGGGTCATCCACTTGCAAATATGCTTTACACAAATTACTTTGTTTTTAAAGAATAAGTATGCCAAAACCCTCCAAATATATCTCATATACCAGAATGCAAAATAAGATATTTTCTGTCCAATATAACTTTCAGGAACTTCAAACACATCAATCCATCAACAAATAGTATTGCACATTTATTCATTCATTCAAATATACATTGAGTACTACAAATAGGTCCTAGGGCTAATATGGGCCTAGAAAGTCTTACATTTCATGTTTCGTATAAATCTTAACACAAAAAATGAGATGTTTGGGCACTTTCCATTTGTTAAACATTGTATTAGTTGTTTAGACAGGTAAAGATTATTAACGTGCTCTTGTTAACCTCACCATTAGAGCGAGATGAGAAATTGGACTTGATTCAAAAAAGGGTGAAACATGATTGATTTACTAGAAGTACACATAAAGTACCATGGATTTCAAAAGAAGAATCATATGAAAATAGAGGCATTTCAGGCACAGGGAATTAACAGAGATATGATGTTAGATTAATGTCACAATACAGATCAGGGAATCAGTATTCAACAATCTAATTTTCCAGACTGACCCCCGGCTTCCTTTCTCCTCCACCCCAGCAACAGTAGCAGCTCCACGTATGAGGTCCTCCCAGGGGCTCTGCACTGCCCCACTGTATCACTACATCTTCATAATTACCCTCATGCTAGGACATAGTGTCCCCTTCGCAGAGAGGAGGAAATTAAGACTTCCTTTTCCCCCTTTCTCCATTCTACAGAAGCTTTGATCACACCCATTCTTACACCAGTCCTTTTAAACCTGCGTGTGCCTCCTTCAATATTAGGTTCAAATGTGATAATAGTGGAAGGATAAGGAATTCCTAAAGAGGAATACTTGCTGTGATTCATCTTTGTAATCCAGTCCACAGCATGGTTCATAGTGGATGCAGGGGGCTTCGTTAAGGAGTATGTGAGGTTAGAGGGATAAGGCTAAGATTAGTTCAGTCGCAGTCGTATTAATTAGAGGTTGAAAATATTTGTGAATATAAACTTTTACAATAATTTACAAGTTGTAGTGATGTAGGAAGAGGAACTAACCTGTTTACAGGGATATTTAAGACGCTCAGGAAAAAGGGATATGCATGGAACCAATATTATAATGTATAGTATCATTTGATCTTTTAAATAAATGATATTAGCAGTTTTATTAATTTCTCCATGATGCTGTCTTCATTTAAAGTGGTGGTAAAAGCTCCTTTGATCCATTTCATAGGATGTTGAAGATAAAGAAAGTCATACATATAAAAAGCTTGGAGTTTTATTAGAAAGATCCTCTAATGTTCAAGTCTATGCTCTTTCCACATCTGTAACATTTGAGTTATTGTTTTAATTTGTGTTTGAAGGTGCTGGCCCATGGGTGATGCTGACAGAGGAAATTTGTTTTCTGCATGGTTTCTCTCTGGCTTAGGTGAAGCCACTGAGCTGGGTGCCGGTCCCGCATTGCTGGGCGTCTGTCCCACCTCAGGCAGACCTGTGCTTCTCTTGGGACGGAGTTTGCCAGCTGTCTTTTCAGTGAAGAACTGCTCTCCCTATTGAAGCCCCTCTCCAGATCTGCCCTCCCCACCCCTCTCTCAGGGCCATGGTGGCTGCCACCGCCAGGGTCTCGTGCAGCAGCCACTCCCGGTGGTTCTCCTGGGCTGAGCACCCAGACAAGAGCTGTTCACCTCATTGTGGACAGCTGTACCCTCCTGCTGCTCCAGGTTGACCGAGACCTTAGCCTCCACTTTCCCTGTCCTGCCGGGAGAAAGAACAGCAGGAACTCTCTGTAAGAGGATGTTGCTACTGCTGCTTCAGCCTGCCTGTTTTCTGCTTCTTTCAGCCACTTGTTAACACTGCCTGAGTCCAGTCTAATCAATAAGCAAAAGAATTTCAAAAGGCTCTCGCTCCCCGGGTCTCGTTAACCTTCTTCTTGTTTATCTTGTTCTGTTGATTTCCACCCCTTGATCCTCTAAGCTCAGTGGTGTTCCTGGGGTCCAGAATCACCCCCAGGGCTTCGGGAGAGGACCGCTATTCCACCGGGAAGATGCTGTATGACTCAGCCTGGGTGTCGCTCTGGACTTGCATTGAAGCCAGCAGAGAGCCCACAACATTTCTGGCACTTTGATGGCTCTCAGAACTTGTTTCCAAGACAGATTTAAATGTCCCTCTATTGTATTGCTTACCGAGTTGGTGTGAGTTGTGTGGCAGACCATCAAGAATTTGTCCTCAAGCCTCCATCTCTTCCCCATAAACGTCTTGACATGTAAAAAAACTGAAAACCCCTGCTTGCATTTCATTCTTTTTCAGTGTGTTGGGAAAGATTGCCTTTGATAGCATCCACCGCGTTTGCACATTACCTACTTCAGAACCTGTCCAGATGCTCTGCATGTCCCTTAGCAAGCTGACTGAAGCCTCACTTGTGTTTGCAGTGCTGAGAACTCTGCTGGACCTTCCCCACTCCCACAAGAAACACCATCAACTTCTTTTGTAGCAGTTTCTTCTCCCATAAACCAGCTTGAATAAGCCCCTCAAGACTTTGTAAAACGTTCTTTAATTTACTCTATATAAGCAAGGCTACTTTCTTTCAATTTCTTGTTACTTCAAAGAATACATCAGAAAGAAGTTTTTTTTTTTCTTTTCAATTGTTTTTACAAATAAAAAGCAAGATTGAGGAATATCGTTGGAGGGATCTCTGGCTTCTTATCAACAGGAGCTATGGTCACACATGCAGAAACTCTACATGTGGAGGGAAGATTTTTTTTTCCTTTTTTTTTTTTTTTTTTTTACCGTGGAAGAGATTTTTTTCTTTTTAAGCAGAAACAGTCTTTTCTAATTCTCTTGGCCTTCTCCCCTGGCAGTGCTTTCAGAAGAGTTGATGAGATATGGTCTGGAAATCACTTTGTGCTCCTTAGAGAGGGGCTATGCAAATTTAAGCTAACAGTATAGGGATCATTATACTAAGAGTCAGGTAATTATTTGAAGGACTGGGAAACTTTAACTCACAGTGATTCAAATATTTGTTGAAATTTTGAAATGACTGATGTGCAGTTCTAAATGAGAATCACTATTGTTGTCAATAGCCTCGGAAAACGTCATCAAATGATATTCCTTGCGCTAAGTGTCTTATAAATCTAATCATAATGATTTTCTCATAAAAGAAATAGAAAATGGTTTGCTTTGGGCACTATTGCAGCACTTCCATGGAGAGCTTTTATCTTACTTCACAATTCACAAGGGTGTTTTACTACGGTGCACAGTCCACAGTCCGAGTAACCAGCTTTTCAGTGTCATAAACCTAAGGTTATGTTGAGTTAATTTTCCTCTTTGTCTGTCTGATCTGCCAGCCTTTTTTTTCCCTTAACTGACAGCAAGATGACTGATTACATCCAACTACAACGCCCCTTTTTGAATGCATGACCTTTTCCGGATTCGAGTTAGAAATTCAGAGGACAAGAAGAAATCACTGTAAATTAATAAGCAAAAATAGTTCAACACTCACTGATCAGTTAAGCAAATCATCATCATGTTCACTTGCTCCTAGAAATGATTTGCAATGGATATTCTTTCAATTACAGAGAAAATTAGCTGCCTCACAAGAACCAAATTAAGAAGTCCAGCGCAATGAGCTGGGAAGGTCTTTATGAACGGTATGGCCACCTGATGAGTGACAATTTCACATTTAATTACAATGGTATATAATTTATAACTCCCTTTCTTCTTTCAAATTATGCCACATTGGTAGGGTCTCCAGCTGAGGAGCTCTGCCTAAGACAATTTTATCACCTCTCTGTGATATAGACAAAGGTACTACAAGTGGCACTGGCTTTTACTTTACTCTGAGAAGACATGTGATTTATAGCAGGTTTTTCAACTAGAGCTCCAAGCCTGTGGTTTTGATCATATGCCCTTCCAGGATAGTCTTCGGGTCTGGTAAGTGGGGCAGAAGGAACTGAGTGGAGATTATTTCTTACTTTCTCCTCTTAACTCACATTGGATAATAAGGTATCATTCTTCACGGTCAAACACATTACCACTGGGTCAAGTTTGAATCTTGGGGGTAGGGGAGCCAGAAAACAATGCAGGAGAAGAAGCAAGAACTGTTAGCATTGAGAGTTACAACATGTAGGACTAGCCAGGATCTGTGGGATTCCCTAGAGGAAAGGCAGTGCACCCGATAGGCACACGTCTATATCCTGGGCTCTAGACTGTTCTCACCACAGTGAGGAATCTTTGGGAATCAAATCTGTCTTATCTTCTAGAAAAGCTTGCATACTTCTGGCATGTATTTCTAAACTGTTCTTTAACAAATAGCAATAATCCTGGAAAAGAGACGTGCAGATATTTGTTAAAAGTATCACAGCCTCTCTGCCTCCAACCATTACACCACATTATTGTTTTTACCATCCTCAATCCCATCAGAATGCTTTTTATTCTAGAAATAGAGAAGTGTTTCTCACAATTCAGAGAAGTTATGTAGCACAATGGGAAAACCATTTAAAAAATTAAACATGCATTTCTGTTTTAAAATATAATAACTTTTAATAGGCTATAATTCAATAAATGCATTTTAATTCATTTGGAAAAAAACGTGCTTTAAGACAAAGCCCAGCATAATATTTAATGAAGAAATACTGGACACATTAAAAGTCAGAGAAAATATAAAATGTCCAATATCAACACAATTATTTAAAATCATACAAAAACTACTGGAACTACAATACATTACAACTGGAAAAGAAAAATATACATAAAATATGAGAAAAAGAAGGAAAACTTCATTTTTGTACAGATTATATATAATTGCAAGGATTTCCTTTTACAATAGAATCATCCTTCAAGAGGTGCATATCTTGCACTATCTATTCTAGGGAGCTTAATAGTGTCCACATTGAAAGGGTCAAGTAATGTGAGAGACTGGATATACAGGATCTTAGGACACGGACGAGTTCACTCTAACTCACACACTCAGTCAGGTTAATGGACCAAAAAGTCTTCTTTGTAGTTCAGCAAGATGGCTTTCTAGGTGTGAGGTCACTGTGTCAGTGTCCACCCAGCTCCCTGGTACTCACCACTGAATATATTTTTTTCTAATCTACAGCAGGCACCGTGTACTCTATCTCACTCACCTCTCTTGCCACACTAATCTTCTCTTTGTTCCCCACACCGTCTGTTCTCTTTCCTGCCTGGAGCCTTCACACACTCTTCCTACTACCTGCTGGCCTATCATTCTCTCCCCACACTTCCCTTATTTAGAATTTCTCAGCATTAAACTCACAACTCTGATGTCACTTCCTCAGGGAATTCTAAATCCCTGAGACGAGATGAGGTGCCCCAGTTAAAATATTCATAGAACTCTGTAGTTCCCTTTCATAACAATTTTTTGAATTGGAATTAAATTATAGTGTAATTAGTTGTCCAGTATCTGTCTTCCTTTCTATCTACTCTCTCCATCTTCAGGAGTTCAAGATTAATATCGGTGTCATTGAAAATCCAGACCTTGCTTATTGTCTGTATTACCGGAGGTGTATTTGGTGAACGAATGATTTCCATTACTGTAGATCTCTCATTTTTAGAAAGATATTCTTCTCCCCCCCAAAGAAAACAAACAAAATAAAATTGTTAATTTCTTTCTCTTCAATCTAAGAGTAGCCTTTTGAGTCATTCAAAGAAGTCTGCTTCTTTTTTCACAAAACAAGCTTCTAAATTTTTGAAGACAGTTCTCATGTCCTCAGTATTTTCTCTTTACTGAACATCATTCACTCATTTGTGAGAAAAGGATTTACTGAACATCTGCTCAGAGTGGGTATAAAGTCCAGGACTCTTCCTCACTCCTCATGTGACACCATGGTTTCCAGGCCTTTCACCTCAATGCCAATGTGGAGAAGTCTTCAGAACACTGTGTTTCTACTCCTTTTCCTCCAGGCCACGTTCCACTGCCCCTGTTTTTTTCTTGTCTTTAGTCTGCACTTTATCTAGTTTCTGCAATTGGAGAAACTCACTTTCCAATGTGCCTCTTGATCTTTCTATCTCAGAATTCCCCAAATTCGATTCTGTTTCCCCAGTGGATATCTGTTGTTGATTAGTGGGCAGATGGTGGTGATAATAAAGAGGCTCACAGGGGTCAGTTGCAAGAATTATGCAAATTAGTGATGTGGGATGGAGAATAAAATAAACATATTAATACTTAGAAATACTTTGCTACAAGTGTTATGTGCAAAAGAAAGTGAAAAACCATTGGAAGCTATAATATGAAATTCAAGAAGCTGCTTTCTTTCAAAATGAATATTCTGAAGGATTTATCTTTTCTAAATAAAGACAAAAAATGTAAAAATTAGAATGGAGAAACCATTCTACATATAACATGGACAAAATAAATAGCTTGAAAAATCAATAAGAAATGTGCAGGACCAACATGAAGAAAACTTTCAATAGTCTACAAAATTTAAAAAATCATGATGAACAAAACGTGATTACAAATTACAAGTGAAAATGACAGACTGGATAAAGGCCTAAGCTGATTTTGAAACTTTAAGAGCAGCTTTTGGGCAAAGCTGAGGCTGAAACCTAACGTTGGTGCATCCATAATTACAGCAAATAGCCTTTAATCAAATGAAAAATTAACTTCTCTAAAACTTTGTGGCAGTTGCTCTCCCCAAAACATTGTGCACTTTTTGATCAGTTCATAGAAAATTAAGAGAAATCTTTGTGACCCTGTGTTCCCAGGATCAGGTCAAAACCATTGGCTTAAAAACAGACTTAAGTAGAGACAAGGTAAATTGGAGGACAGTCCCAGACTGGACGTCTGCTTGGACAGCGGGGCTGGAAGATGAAACTTTTACTCAGGCAGGGCCTTCACTATATTTTTAAATCTTGGGACATCTTGGTGGACTCCTGGAGAGGAAAAACAGGAAACATTTGTCTTAGGAGATGCTAAAAGCTATCACACCGTGCAGTAGTCTACATGCTTTATCTCCCTGTTCTGATGTGGAGCTCAGAGCATGCTAAGGGAGGGGGCTTCGTCAAGGGCGCACTTGGGAGCATGTCTGCCTCAGCAGTGAGAGGTAAGGCTATCCAGTATGGAAAAAAGAAAAGAAAAGAAACAACAACAAAGTCACAACTTTAAGATTCTACTCATAGTAATCAACTTTTGTATTTTTTTAATGATCTGGACACAGTAGGATGCAAACTGCTTTATCTTGCTCCATTGTCCTTTCAGACTGTTTTCCCCCGGTCCAGAATGAAATTTTGGATATGTCCTGTAGCTTTCCTGATATATTTTAGTTAAAAGGCCTTCTTCAGTACAGTAAATAAATTACAATATCAGTAATAAATTTTTTCTCCCATTCTTTTGTAGATTGGAAATGAGAAAACACTACTGCTTGTATTACTTGTCCCAACTCACTTATGATGTG
The DNA here is from genome assembly GCF_057802395.1 of Ceratotherium simum simum. Taxonomy (NCBI): domain Eukaryota; kingdom Metazoa; phylum Chordata; class Mammalia; order Perissodactyla; family Rhinocerotidae; genus Ceratotherium; species Ceratotherium simum. Next base: position 79,344,773 of record NC_141907.1, read on the forward strand.
AGTGTACTTAATTCCTGTTTTTTAAATTAATTAATTAATTATTTTGGAAAGATGAGTATAGATAAATTTATTAGTTGAATACTGATTTTACAGCTGCTTTACCTTAAGACAATGTTAACAGCTTTGTTGGTTAGGGAAGGCATATGAGCATGGATTTCACAGAAGAAGACCATGTAATTGATGATTAAAACAGAATCTTGGTTTAAAGATATTCTCTGCTCAGCCGGTAGGATTTTGGGTGGGGGCCAGGTGTTTGGGGTAGGGGTAGTTAGGCCGCAGTCAACTACAGCTCGGTTGAGAAGGAGGACATTGAAGGAGGAGCCTTTGGGAGCCCCACTGTCACTGGCAGAAACAGCAACAGGAGAGAAGAAGGCCTATTCCAGAACAGCTCCGAGCTGGAAAGCCCTCAAGGCCCACCCTCAGTGTCTTCTCTTGTCTGTTGTCATCTTTGTTTCCCTGAGTTTTGTTGCTTCGTGTTTGTTGATTTGAATTTATGTTGCAAAATCCCTAGCTTTTCACTTCCTGAACAAAAGATGTCTGCTGGGGAAAAGACACAGGTGCAGGTGCTCTGCACCCCTGGGACTCGGCCACTATCTGACCAAGAGGCACAACTCCTCAGAACAGCAGCAGCCAGATCCAAGTGCAAGCAAGCCAGAACCTGTGGCGAACTCCGTACTCCACACGGTGCCCGCCCAGCCCCAGGGCCGGGGTCCACCGGACTTCTCTGCAGAAGGGTCCCTTGTCTCAGACAAGTATTTGTCAAACTTACTTTAGCAGCAGAACTTATTTTCCTTGCTCAGAACCCCACTAGTGTGAGATGTGGTGGATGCAGGATTTTGAGGAGTAGGCTTGACCAGGTCGCTGTTTGGCTAAACTGCCGGGCTCTTGTTTTGAACGCTTGTTCTGCTGAGGGAGAGACATGTTCGAGCTGAAGGCAGAGCTGAGTCACTCAGAACAGTGGCAGATTTTGATTTTAAGAGGCCTTGGGCGTGAAGAGAAGGGGAAAAGGGGTGAGGCCGTGGCAGGGAAAAGGAACTTGGGGTCACCAGAGGCGACGTCTCTGGTCCTCAGCGCAAACTGAGACAGAACATGGTGATGTGTCCTCATCCATAAATACAAACAATGAAGAGAAATTCACTGTCTAACCGAGGAGACTCAGCACTTGGTGTAAATGGCTCCCCTTGAAACACAAGAAATGCAGAAGAGAATTTTTTAAGGTCTCATTAGCATTTTCAATAAAATTTGAGCATTAATAAAAAGAATGCTATAATAAAAATGTAAAACTGTAAAGGAGATACTTCTTGAATATTAAAAAAACCCACAAAACCCTCAAAATATAATTTTTGGAAATGAACAAATCTCGAGAGAAAAACAGAATTTTTGAAAATGGCTAGTTAGACACGTGACATTTTAAATTAGATGAAGAAATAGGAAGTTTCTTCAAGAATGCAGTGGAAAATATAAAAAAATTATAAATGATATGAATATAAATGAGATCCAATAATCTTAGAATAAAAGGTACAGATGGAAAAAGTGGTAGCACAGTAGTTTGGAAAAAAATGAGAAATAATAAAACAAAACTTTCCTCTTCTAAAGAATGACTTGAGTTTCCATATTCCAAAGACTTCTTCCTTTCAAAGATAACTGTATTTGCCTGTTCATTTATTCATTAGTGCACTCATTCATGTAATAAATGATTTAACCAACATTTACTGAGAAATAATGCTTAAGGGCACTAGTCAGATAACATTTTAAAACATCTAGTTCTTGACTCCAAGAAGTTGGTGATGTTGTGAAGACACCACCCAATTACACACGTGAAGTGTGCTGCTCAGAGGCGGGCATTTAGCTCAATCAATGTTAATTTCCTCCTTTATTTCCTTACCAGACCCCATGTGGTCTCTCCTTTATCTGGAAGATGGGATAAGTATATTTTGTTCCTTGTAATATAGAAAACTAGTTTTTATGTGATCGAGGTTTATCTGCAATGTGTTGGTAACATCATCCCTTATTTTACAATAAGCAATTTTACCCCATTTTCCTCTTTAACATATGAACATACTTCTATTTGAAATAAATTTGTACTGAAAAAATAGTTTCTTCCTCTTTTTTATTCATTAAAAATAAATCTGTCCTGGGGGCCGGGCACGTGGCGCAGCGGTTAAGTGCACGCGCTCCACTGCTGGCGGCCCGGGTTCGGATCCCAGGTGCGCACAGACGCACCGCTTGTCAGACCATGCTGTGGCAGCGTCCCATATAAAGTGGAGGAAGATGGGCACAGATGTTAGCCCAGGGCCAGTCTTCCTCAGCAAAAAGAGGAGGATCAGCGTGGATATTAGCTAAGGGCTGATCTTCCTCACAAAATAAATAAATAAATAAATAAATAAATAAATAAATAAATAAATAAATCTGTCCTTAATGATCATGATATTTTAGAACATATTTAAAATAATTTTGTTAAATTATATGGGAGCTAGACGTGCATGAATAGCAGCTCAGGTGTCTACATATACATTTGTTGCTGTGTTACTTCTTCCTAAAAGTGTTTGATTCATCATAGTCCACCTATTTTCTCAAGAATTGAAACATTTCAAGAATAGGGGCCACAACACTATTTTTCCTTACTAAGTTTCCTAGTGCTTAGTAATTAGTGTGGGCAGATCCCAACTATTAACAGTGACTGCCTGACTTTATAATATGCCTGTATGTCCAATCTATGCTAATCAACATTGTGCAGTGATAATTCATTTAGTGGTAAACATTTTCATGTCATTATCAATGTCATTCAAGAGTGAATTCTTCTCTGAAGATTCAGTTAAGCCCTTCTTAGCGTTTAGTTAGCATTTCAGAAATTTGTACAAAATGTCAAAAATGAAGAAGAAACAAATAACTCACTTCCACCAAGGCAATATCTGTATCTGCTATAAGTTTGTATAGTAAAGTTGATATTGTATAATTATAAACTTTTTAATATATATTTGAAAATTGCTATACCATATATGAATAACACTTAAAATATTTCCAGAAGTGCCTTACAATTGATAAACATATATTTTAATTGCCAAACATATTTTAATTGTCAAAAGTGTTGTCATTCCATCTTACGATTTTTTTAAGCCCATGGATGCAAGTTTTCCCATATGACAATATGCATTCTCTTCTTAAAGAGGTGACAATCCCAGATTGGGGCAGGATTGTAAGAAATATAATATAAATGTGAAGTACTGCATATTTTAAGTAGTATAACTAAAGGAAATGTTGGGATTTTCCAGGATATGGTGACAGCTGTCAAATGGAACTAACATGTATCAGTGAGTCACCCTAAGAAGAGGACACGATGATTAGGGCTGAAGGTGGGAGTAGGGTGTCGATGGTACAGAAATAGAACTGCTTGGCTAATCTTGAGCCCTAAGTGTACCATGTAGTGAGATAAATTGTAATAATTTTTATTTGTATGGATAAATAGGTTAGTCATGACTATAATAACTTAGAATTTGTTATCTATTAATAGTCATTGAGGAAAGAGATTAAAATGAATGGTTGAATTTATAACTGGGGAAAGCATGACTATATCATTAATCTGTCAAAATAAAAGTTCAACAGAACTACTTGTCAAAGAAGATAACATAAGTTTGAGATTAAGTGTATGATCTTCAAAGCAAAATGACTGGAGTTCAAATCCTGGTTGCTCCAGATAGAATTGTGATCTTTGGAATATTACTTATCTCTTTTAATCGCTATTTTCTCACAGGTAGAATTGAAATACTAATAGGATCTGCTTCAAATGATTATAAGAATTGAAAAATAATATTTTAAAGGGGTCGACCTGGTGGCATAGTAGTTAAATTCACGAGCTCTGCTTTGGTGGCCTGGGGTTTGTGGGTTCAGATCCTGGCTGTGGACCAATGCACTGCTTGTCAAGCCATGCTGTGGTGGCATCTCATATAAAGTAGAGGAAGATGGGCATGGATGTGAACCTAGGGCCAATCTTCTTCAGCAAAAAGAGGAGGATTGGCAACAGATGTTAGCTCAGGACTAATCTTCCTCACACACACACACACACACACAAATAATAATATTTTAAGGTTTTTCAATGTTATATATATATATTCTTATATAAATATTCTTATATATATATTCTTATGATACTGTTATATAAAGAGATACCTTACGTAACATAGTTCACTGCTTGTTATATTCTCTTATGCCCTCAAAAATTATTGTTCTTGACAAATGACTATTTAGATTGTTTTGAACCCACCCTCCCACATTCAAGAATTTAAAAACTTGGACAGAATATATTTTTAAAAATCTATTTGAAGATACTGGAAAGTTACTAGTGTTAAAGAAAAATTATTCTGATATTTGTTAAAAAAGGCAAGGAAGCTTTTATTTGAAACTACTGCAATATGGGTTTAAGACCATTGCAATAGGGAAGAGAGATGGCACTCAACTCCAGATACAACAAAGACCAGTGGGGATTTATAGTCAACAGAGTAGACTGAGGGGACCAGTGGAAGGAAAATTACTATGAGGAGATATGAAGGGTAGGGAGATTCTTGCTAAACTGGCCTGACAGGATCTTGCTAAATGCAGGCCAAGGACTTATACAACAAAGGTGGGGGATGAGGAACTTGATCAGATGTCAAAAGTGATCAGATATCAAGGGTGGGGGATTGACTTAGAAGGATTCTTAGCTAAGACTGGCTTAGTCAGGCTAAGAAAGGAGGAGGCCTAGTTGAAAAGAGGGCTCAGAGGAGCTTGTCTAAAGTTTGATGGAGAGAGTCTGTCATCAGGCAATGAGAATCTGCTGAGCAAAGACACAGATGAGGAGACAAGCCAAGAGAAGTGGGCCTACCATTTAGTGCCATGTTTCTGTTGAAGAGATTGCCAATAAAGTAAAAGTTGAGGTGACAGGGTGAAAAGTTGAGCAGAGCTTCCAGCAGACTCATGGAAATGGTTTGACAAAAATTGAAGTTCAAGGACCCCTATTTTTGAGGGCAAAGTAAGTCTTCTCTTTGAAAGAAAAAATCAAAGACTTCCAGTTTCAGATCCTACATGCAAAGAGCTTAGTAGGCAAACCATACACTGAAATCTGGAGAGACAAGAGAATACAAAGAATCACGCCCAAGATCTACTTTGTAAGATCTGGAGAAGTCCCAGGAGCCATAAATTGATAGGAACACTTGAATGGTAATTTTGATGCCTTGCTGGAGCTGAGGGGTAGACAAGCATGAGAGTAGGAAACTACAGGGAGTAGGATCTTAGGGTAGGGGTGACCAGTACTTTCATAGGTTTTATCTCCAGTAGCCCCACAAGGTTCTCCTGGTGAACAGCCAAGAAAAAGCTCCTAGTGGCTCTAGCAGGAGGAAGGGAAATATAGCATTTTGAAATGTATAGGTGCTCTCCATAGCAAAGGCCTGCTATCCAGGGAAACAGACTTTGTCAGGCCTTACCTCACCTAGATGGAAGGGCATGTATCAAGTTCTAGCCCTCTCTAGACTTGTGGCGTCACATAAATGGTGGGATGGAGCAAGAAACACTTGTCAAGGCCCAGGGACACCAGCACACTGAAGTCTGAGTTATAATCCTAAAATTAGAAAATGCTTCCCCTCCCCCACACCTCACTAGCACACCCACAGGGTCCCAGTATAACAGCAGCAGATCACAACTGATTACAGTAGATTACGGGGGTTACAGCTGAAGGAGCTGCACACCATAGGCTCTATTTGAGGAATAAGGAAACACAGAGACAGAAGGGGAGACAACAACAAGGACACCTGGACATTACACAAACTGTAAAGTCTTGGGGACCTACAGCCACCGCAGACACTAAAGAAGCCCAATTTAGGCAGATTAACATAAAATCTCCCAGGAAAGCACTTTACCTAAATTCCTATGACCTGATATATCATATCCAGATTTTAACAGAAAATTACAAGGCATTCTAAAAAATAAGAAAAAACAGTTTGAAGAGGCAAACAAGCATCAGAACCAGACACAGATATTACACAGATTTTTGGATTTTCAGACAGAGAATTTAAAATAACTATGATTAATATGTTGAGGACTCTATGCTAAGGTTAATGAATTACCTTTAATAAATAAGTTAAGGTTATACCTGTTAAGGAAAAAGCAGACAACATGCAAGAAGAGATGGATAATATAAGCAGAGAGATGGAAATGCTAAGAAAGAATCGTAGTGAAGGCTAGAAATAAAAAATACTGTAACAGAAATAGGATGGCTGTGATGGGTTCGAGATCAGACTGGGCACAGCCAAGGAAAGAATCAACGAGCTTGGAGACATGTCAATAGAAACTTCCCAAAATTAAATGCAAAGAGAAAAGGAACATAATTAAAAAAAAATAAAAGGAGAAAGGGGTTAGGACTTCAGTAAATCATTTAGGGGAACACAATTCAACCAACAACACTTGGTTATAAAGATCCCGCATTATACATGAAGTGGTATAGTGCCATTTGAAAATAGATCTAGATTAGTTGTAAATGTATATGGCAAATTTTAAGGCAACTACTAAAGAAGTTTTAAAAAGTATAATTGAATAGCTTAGAGGGGAGAGAGATCAATCATATAAAATGCTCATTTAAACTAGAGGAGGCACAAAAAAGGGAAGAAAAAAACTTAAGAGCAACAAACCGAAAACAGTTACAAGCATGGTAGACATTAATCCAACCATGTCAATAATCACTTTGTATATGAATGATCTAAAAACACCAATTACAGGCATATCTTGGAGATACTGCAGGTTTGGTTCCAGAACACTGCAACAAAGTGAATATCGCAATAAAGCAAGTAACATGAAGTTTTTTGTTTCTCTGTGCATATAAAAGTTATGTTTACACTATACTGTAGTCTATAGAGTATGCAATAGCATTGTCTAAAAAAAGGTACATACCTCAATTAAAAAATACTTTATTGCTAAAAAACTGCTAACCATTACCTGAGCCTTCAGCAAGTTGTAATCTTTTTGCCGGTAGAAGGTTTGCCTCGATGTTGACGGTTGCTGACCATCAGGGTGGTGGTTGCTGAAGGCTGGGGTGGCTGTGGCAATTTCTTAAAATAAGACAACAATGAAGTTTGCCACATTGATTGACTCTCCCTTTCATGAAAGATTTCTCTGTAGCATGTGATGCTATTTGATAGCATTTTACTCATAGTAAAAGTTCTTCTAAAATTGGAGTTAGTCCTCTCGGAACCTGCTGCTGTTTTATCAACTAAGTTTATATAATATTCTATCAACTAAGTTAGTAGAATATTCTAAATACTTTGTTGTCATTTCAACAATCTTCAAAGTGTCTTCACCAGGAGTAGATTTCATCTCAAGAAACCAGTTTCTTTGCTCATCCTTCAGAAGCAACTTCCCATCCATTAAGGTCTTATCATGAGATTACAGCAATTCAGTCACATCTTCAGGCTCCACTTCTAATTCTAATTCTCTTCCTATTTCCACCACAGCTGCAGTTACTTCCTCCACTGATGTCTTGAACCCCTCAAAGTCATCCATGAGGGTTGGAATCAACTTCTTCCAAACTCCTGTTAATGTTGATATTTTGACCTCTTTCCATGAATCATGAATGTTCTTAATGGCAATGGTGAATGGTGAATTCTTTCCAGAAGGTTTTCAATTTACTTTGCCCAGATCCATCAGAGGAATCACTATCTGTGGCAGCTATAGCCTTACAAAATGTATTTCTTAAATAATAAGACTTGAAAATCAAAATTTCTCCTTGATCCGCAGGCTGCAGAATGGATGTTGTGTTAGCATGTATAAAAAAAATATCCTTTTCGGGGCCAGCCTGGTGGCGTAGTGGTTAAGTGCATGAACTCCACTTCAGCATCCCGGGGTTTGCAGGTTTGGATCCCAGGTGCGCACTGATGCACCGCTTATCAAGCCATGCTGTGGTGGCGTCCCATATAAAGTGGAGGAAGATGGGCACAGATGTTAGCCCAGGGCCAGTCTTCCTCCGCAAAAAGAGGAGGATTGGCATGGATGTTAGCTTAGGGCTAATCTTCCTCACACACACACACACACAAAAATACCAATATCCATCTCACTGCACATCTCCATCAGAGCTCTTGGGTGGCCAGGTGCATTGTCAATGAGCAGTAGTATTTTGAAAGGAATCTTTTTCTGAGCAGTAGGTCTCAACAGTGGGTTTAAAGTATTCAGTAAACCACGTTGTAAACAAATGTGCTGTCCTCTAGGCTTTATTTTTGCATTTATAGAGCACAGACAGAGGAGGTTTAGCATGATTCTTAACAGCCCTAGGATTTTCAGAATGATAAATGAGCATTGGCTTCAACTTAAAGTCACTAGCTGCATTAGCCACTAACAAGAGAGTCAGCCTGTCATTTGAAGCTTTGAAGTCAATGTTTGACTTCTCTTCTCTAGCTATGAAAGTCCCAGACTGCATCTTCTTCCAATAGAAGGCTGTTTCATCGACATTGAAAATCTGTTGTATAGTGTAGCACCTTCATGAATTATCTTAGCAGGATCTTCTGGATAACTTGCTGCAGCTTCTACATCAGCACTTGCTGCTTCACGTCGCACTTTTATGTTATGGAGATGGCTTTTCTCCTTAAACCTCGTGAACCAACTTCTGCTAGCTTCAAAGATTTCTTCTGCAGCTTCCTCATCTCTCTCAGCCTTCACAGAATTGAAGAGAGTGAGGGCCTTGCTCTGGATTAGGCTTTGGCTTAAGGGAATGTTGTGGCTGGTTTGATCTTCTATCCAGACCACTAGAACTTTCTCTACAACAGCAATAAGAATGTTTCACTTTCTTATCATTTGTGTGTTCACTGGAGCAGCACTTTCAATTTCCTTCAAGAACTTTGCCTTTGCCTTCACAACTTGGCTCACTGTTTGGCACAAGAGGCCTGGCTTTTGGCCTACGTCAGCTTTCAACAGGCTTTCCTCGCCAAGCTTAATCATTTCTAGTTTTTTATTTAAAGTGAGAGCTGTGCGACTCTTCCTTTCACTTGAACACTTAGAGGCCACTGCAGGGTTATTGATTGGCCCAATTTCAATATTGTTGTGTCTCAGGGAATAAGGAGTCCTGAGGAGAGGGAGAGAGATGGGGAAATGGCTGATCAGTGGAACAGTCAGAACACACACAACATTTATTGATTAATCACCATCTCATATGAGCACAGTTTGTGGTGCCCCAAAACAAGTACAATAGTAACAGCAAAGATCACTGATCACAGATCACCGTAACAAATATAACAATAATGAAAAAGTTTGAAATATTGTGAGAATTATTAAAATGTGACACAGAGATAGGAAGTGAGCAAATGCTGTTGGAAAAATGGCACCGCTGGACTTGCTCAATGCAGGGTTGTCACAAACCTTCAATTTGTAAAAAATACAATATTTGCAAAGTGTGATAAAGTTAAGCACAGCAAAACGAGGTATGCCTGTAAAGGATAGAGATTGTCAGAGTGAGGGGAAAACAAGACCCAACTGTATGTTATCTACAAGGAATGATTATAAATATAAAAAAATTGGATAAGTTAAAAGATGAACTACGTTAACACTAATCAAAAGAATGCTGGAATAGTTAGATTAATTTCAGAAACAGCAGACTTCAAATAAGGAAAATTATTAGAGGTAAAGAGGGGCATTGGATAATGATAAAGCAGTCAATTCCCCAAGAAGACATAAAAATCTTTAATGTGTGTGTACCTACCAACACAGCAACAAAATATGTGAGGCAAAAACTGATAGAATTACAAGGAGAAATAGACAAACCATATTATATTTAGAGACTTCAACACTTCTCTATCAGTAATTGCTAGATCAGGCAGGCAGAAAATCAGTAAGGATATAGTTTACCTGAACAGCACTATTAATCAACTTGAAATAATTTACATTTATGGACTATTCCAACCAACAACAGCAGAATACACATTCTTCTCAAGATCATCCGGGGCATTCAATAAGACAGATCACATTCTGGTCCGTAAAAAATATTGTAGTAAATTGGAAAGCATAGAAATCATACAAGTGTGCTCTCAGAGCACAATGGAATTAAATTAGAAATCAATGCAGAAAGGCAGCTGGAAAATCTCCCAATATTTAGAGATTAAACACATTTATACACAACACTTTGATCAAAGAAGTCTCAAGAGAAATTAAAAAGTATTTTGAATTAAATGAAAACAATACAATTTATTAAAATTTGTAGAATGCAGCAAACAATGCTTACAGGGAAATTTATAGCATTAAATGCATATATTAGAGGAGAAGAAAGATCTAAAATCAGTAATCTAAACTTCTATCTTTGAAAAATGGAGAAGGGAGAGCAACTTAAACATAAAGCAAGCAGGAGAAAAGAAATAACAAAAATAGAGAAGAAATCAACATACTTGAAATCAGGAAAACAATACAGAAAAGCAACAGAACCAAAAGCTGGTTCTTTGAAGAGATTAATAAAATTATAAACTTCTAGGCACTCTAAGAAAAAAAAGAAAGAAGACACAAATTACCAATATCAGAAATGAAAGAAGAGTCATCCACGGACATTAAAAGGATAATAAAGGCATACTATGAACAACTCTATGCCAACAAATTTGATGTTAGATGTGATGGGCCAACTCTTTGGAAGACTCAAACTATAAAAGTCTCACAAGAAGAAATAGATCATCTGAATGGGCCTATGTCTATTAAAGAAATCGAATCCATAATTAATAACCTTATCCAAAAGAAAGCACTGGGCCTGGCCTTCACTGATGAATTCTACCATGCCTTTAAGGATGAAATAACAATTCTCCACCATCTATTTCAAAAGACAGAAGCAGAGAGAACATGTCTCTGCTCATTCAATGTGACTAGCACTACCCTCATATCAAAAAACAAATAAAGATATTACAAGAAAGGTAAACTACAGACCAATATCTCTCATGAACAGAGATACAAAAATTCTTAACACGATGTTAGCAAATTGAATCTAACAGTGCATAAAAATAATTATATACCATGACCAAGTGCGATTTATTCCAGGTATGCAAGGCTGGTTCAACATTTAAAAATCAAATAATATAATTCATCACATCAGTAGGCTAAAGAAGAAAAATCATATAATCATATCAGTGGATGCAAAAAACACATGTAAAATAAACATCACACACCCATTCATGATGAACACTCTCAGTAAACTAGGAAAAGGGGAGAACTTCCTCAAATTCATAGAAAACATCCACAAGAAACCTACAGCTAACCTAACTCTTTATGGTAAAAAATTGGATGCTTTCCTCCTAAGATTAGGAACAAGGCAAGGACGTCCCCACTGTCATCTCCTATTCAAGATTGTACTGGAAGTCCCAGCTAGCGCAATAAGAGAGGAAAAGAAAGTAACCAGTATACAGATTGAGAAGGAAGAAATAAACTGTCTTTGTTCACAGGTGACATGATTGTTTATGTAGAAAATCTCAAATAATTGCCCCCCCCCCAAAAAAAGCAAGCCAAAACAAAACAGAAACAACTCCTAGATTAATAAGAGATTACAGCAAGGCTTCAGGGTGCAAGGTTAATATACAAAAGTCAATTGCCTTCCTACATACAAGCAATGAACATTTGAAATTTAAAAAACAATACCATTCACGTTAGCACCACACAAAAATGAAATATCTAGATATAAACCTAACAAAACATGGACAGTATCTATATGTGCAAAACTATAAAACTTTGTCAAAGAAATCAAAGAAGATCTAAATAATTGGAGAGATATTCCATGTTCAAAGATTCAAAGAACAAATATTGTTAGAATGTCAATTCTTTTCGGTTTGATATATAGAGTCAACACAATCCATATAAAATTCCCAGTGACTCATTTGTAGATATTGGCAAGCTGAGCTAAAGTTTATATGGAAATGCAAAAGATCTAGAATAGTGAAGAAGAAGAACAAAGTTGCAGGAGGCACGCCACTCTACTTCTAGTCTACTATAAAGCAACAGTAATCTAGACAGCATGATACTGGGGAAAGAAAAGATACATAAACCAATGGAACAGAATACAGAGCCCAGATATTGACCCCCAGAAATACAGTCAACTGATCTGTGACAAAGGAGAAAGGCAATTTAATGCAGAAAGGATAGCTTTTTAACAAATGATGCTGAGATATCTAGACATCAATATGTGAAAAGTGAACCTGCACACAAGCCTTGGACCTTTCACAAAAGTTAACTCAGATAGGATCATAAATCCAAATGTAATATGCAAAACTATAAAACTTCTAGAAGAAAACACAAGAAAAAATTTAGGTAACTTTGGGTTTGGACGTGAGTTTTTAGATACAATATCAAAAGCAGGATCCATGGAAAAAAAATTGATGTTCGACTGTTTTAATATTAAAAACGTCTGCTCTGTGAAAGATATTTTTATGATTAAAAAAAGACAAGCCATGGACTGCAGAAAATATTTGTAAAGCACATATCTGATAAAGGATTTATACCCAAAATATACAAAGAACTTTCAAACTCAACAATAATAAAACAAACAACCTGATTAAAAAATAGGCAAAAGATTATAAAGACACTTCAATAAGAAGATGGCAAAAAAATTATGAAAATATTCAACATCATCTGTTATTAGAGAATTTCAAATTAAAATAACAATACCACTATATTATTTAGCCTATTAGAAAGGCTGAAATTAAAAAAAAAAAAAAAACCTGACAAAACCAAACGCTTGTGAGGTTGTGGAGCAAAAAGAATGTCCACTCATTGATGGGGGAGATGCAAGAAGGGTAGAGCCACTTTGGAAGACATGTCAACAGTTTCTTACAAAACTAAACATATTCTCATGGTAAGATTTAGCAATTGTGCTTCTAGATATTTACTCAACTAATTTGAAAACTTCTGTCCTCACAAAACTTGCACATAAATATTTATAGAGGTTTTATTTGTAAATGTCCCAAACTAGAAGCAACCAAGATGTCCTTCAATAGGTGGATGAATAAACAAACTGTAGAGCACCCAGGCAGTTGAACATCATTAGGTAATAATAGTAAAAAGAGCTATCAAGCCACAAAAAGACATGAATGGACCTTAAATGCATGTTGTTAAGAGAAAGAAGCCAGTCTGAAAAGGCTACATACTCTATGATTCAAATTATGTGATATTCTGGAAAAGACAAAACTTTAGAAACAAAAATATCTCAGATTGACAAATGTTCTGGGGAGTGGAGGAGGTTTGAATAGGCGAAACACAGGGGGCTTTATAGGGAAGTGAAACCATTTTGTACAATGCTGTAATGGTTTATACATAACATTATGCATTTTTCAAAACCCATAGAAATTTATAGCCATAAAGAATAAACCTTAATGTATGCAAATTTAAAAAACAATTATTTAAGAGTTGAGGTGGGGGTGCGGATCCCAGGAAGTAATGAAAACTGTGATAATCTAACTGTATTACAAATGTATAAAATACACTCACTGAAGCACAGAAGGAAATTTATAGCATTAAATGCATATATTTGAAAAGAATAAAGACTGATAATCAATGATCTTATCATGCATCTCAAGAAATAAGGAAAAAAATAGCAAGCCAAACACAAAAAATGTAGAAAGAAGAAAAGGATACTAATGGAACTAACAAACACTTAGTGATATTGTCCAGAGATAGAGAAAAATTGAGAAGGAAAAAAGAGAGAGAAAGAGAGAACAAATGCCTTATATAAGGGATAATATATAAAGAATGAAAAAAGGGACATCACTATAGTTCCTATAGATATTAAAATAATATTAAGAGGATAATGAAAACTAACTTATGCCAACAAATTTGAAAATTTAGATTAAAATGGACAAATTCCTATGAAAACACAATGACTGAAGGTGACATGAGAACAGATGGAAAATATGAATACTCATGTATCCATTCAACAAATTAAATTCATTATTATATTTGTGTATATGTATATATGTGTGTGTATACACATACACAATATCTGACCAAATTTTGTTTACTTCAGGAATGCAAGTCTAGTTTAAAATTTGAAAAATCAGTCAATGTAATTCACCAGATTAAATAGAAAATGCGTATGTTCATTTCAAAAGTTTAGAAAAAGCATTTGCTAGAAAGGATTCACGATAAAAATGAAGGCAAAGTAGAAAGATAAAAAAATTCCACAATGTCATAGGCAGAATTTTAAGAATGGTCATCAATATCCCTAGCCTACATAGAATATGCCCTCTTTCGAATGTGGGTAGAACCTGTGAATTTCATGAGATGTCGCTCCAGTGATTCTATTACATTATATGGCAAAAGAGTGGGGCCTAATGTAATCTAATCACAAGGAGCTCTTTAAAAACAGAATTTCGTGAGCTGGTGGCAGAAAGGGAAGTCAGGAAGAATCAAAGGTGCCCTTGCTAGGAGTTGAGGCTGGCTCTGAGCAAGTAAAAAGGGGGCCTCAGGTCTTCAGTCACAGTGACTTCAGTTCTGCCAACAACTTGAGTGAGCCTGGAAGTGGATTCTTCCCCAAAGTCTCCAGATAAGAGCCTAGTTGGCCCACACCTTGATTTTGACCTTAGGAGACCCTAAGCAGAGAACCTAGCTGAAGCCCCCTGGACTTCTGACCTACAGAACTGCGAGCTAATAAATGCGAGGTATTTTAAGCCACTAAATTTGTGGTAATTTGTTATGTATCAATAGAAAACAAATCTACCTAGTCTGATAAACTGTGCTCCCCTCAAATAAGTAAACAAAAAACCTACAGCATACATCACAATTAAAGGTGAAATAGTTTTGACTTTGACACTAGGACCTAGACAAAAATGTCCATTATCACCACTTCTAATTAACATTTTTTCTGGAGGTCCCAGCCAGCACAATAAAGCAAGATAAATAAATAAATGAATGGAAAAAGAACAAATAAAATGTCAATTTTCATAGATAATATGATTTTGAACATAGAAGCAGCCATTAAAATTAATAGATGTACTTAACATGCTCACTGAATTCAGGTCATTATACACAAATTAAGTGTATTTATGCAGCAACAAACAGTCAGAAAATGAACAAAAATATACCATTTACAATAGCTTCTCAGTCATCAAAGATGTACTCTAGTTGGTGGAAATCTACTCAAATAAATTGTCTATTCTCTCAAAGAATGGCATTTGGGATATTGCAGAGTTTTTCCAAAGATTAGAACTTTACCATTGTGGCACTCTCAGTCCTCTAGGTCTTAGCTGAGCTGTCTTTCTTGAATATTTAAGACCTTTGAGGGCCGGCCCCGTGGCTTAGCGGTTGGGTGTGCGCGCTCCGCTGCTGGCGGCCCGGGTTCGGATCCCGGGATCGCGCCGACGCACCGCTTCTCCGGCCACGCTGAGGCCGTGTCCCACGTGCAGCAACTGGAGGGATGTGCAGCTATGGCAGACAACTATCTACTGGGGCGTTGGGGGAAAAATAAATAAATAAAATCTTTAAAAAAAAAAAAAAAAAGACCTTTGAATTTCCATTTTGCATTTATACTGGGTTTCTGGCATCTCCATATTCAACGAAGCATGGGCAAATCTCCACTAG
The DNA here is from genome assembly GCF_057802395.1 of Ceratotherium simum simum. Lineage (NCBI taxonomy): Eukaryota > Metazoa > Chordata > Mammalia > Perissodactyla > Rhinocerotidae > Ceratotherium > Ceratotherium simum. The sequence continues at coordinate 79,360,319 of NC_141907.1, forward strand.
GTTTTGTGAGCAGGCATTTTTTAGCCTGTGAGCAGCACCGCCACTAACGCCTCTTGCTGTGGATCAATCAAGCCCCTGTTCCTCAAGTTCGGCTGTTATTTAGAATTAGTGGGGGAGCTGTGCAAAAATATTCCACCCTCTGGCTTTGGGTCCAGGCATGGATATGTTTTAAAAGCTTTCCATAGGACTCTAATGTACCTCTAGGGTTGAGAATTGCTTGCTTGGGTCCATAAAACGGTAGTTCTCACCTAGCACTGCACATTAGAATCAACCGGAGAGCTTCTAGGACACACTGATGACTAGGTCCTACTCCAAATTAATTATCTCAGAACCTCCGGCGGGACGTCTGTGATCACGTTGGTTCTAAAAGCTCTCCGGGTGATTCCAATGTGCTGTCGGGACCCACTCACATAAAATCCGACTTTTAGGGAGGTATTTTCGCTCGTCATCACTTCTGTTTCATTTGGAGAATCACCCTCTCCTGGTTCTTCAGCAGAGGCTGTTGATGTTCTAAGAAACTAGCACCCACTGCACTCCAGTCTGTTCCTCAGGACACTGGCTTCCCACAGATTGTGAACATTCTACATATCAGTTAGCATTTCTTTCTGCTATTTCTTTTCCTGAAGTAGTGGTATTTATTTTTCCAATCAACTCGACTTTCTATATTACCTTCAGGGATATTCGGTAGCTTCTAACGTCTTAACCTTCTAATATAGTTCTCTAAATTTTGTTTTGTACCCTCATTTAGTGAGAAAAGGGATGTCCAGAAGTTTGGGATCTGATAAAAGTGTCCAGGTTTACTCAAATCTTGTGCTTCCTCTTCTTGAATTGGGTAATCCCAGGCAGGCGATATTCTGCCATCAGGAACATTTAACCCAGGACTGGGTGTAATCTGTCATTGTCCTCCTCTGCTCTCTTGTCCTGTGTCTCATCTTCCCTATACCAAGCCCTAAGGTCTGAATTCTGGAAATTTATAAGGTACAATAAATATCTATATCTTCACTTTACTATGATTGTATTACTTTGAAACTCAAATAATAATACGTTGCTCTTGTTGTTTTTCTTTTTCTTCTCCACTGATCTTCCTGGGCTTCCCACTTAAAATCTTGCCAGGTTTTCTGCAAACACTTTGTGGAGACAAACTTCCAGGGGGTAGTCCCTCACCTGCTCCTATTCTCAATTCTCTTTCTGTGCCTGAGGCTACTCATGAACGCTTGCTTAGATCCTGGCACACTCTGGGGGATTATTTCTGACTCGGGTTTTCCTCTGTTGGATTTTTCTAGTTCTTTAACAAATTTACTGATTTAATAGCAACTAAATCCCCTCCCCCTTATAGATATCTTATTTTCAGAAAAGCTAGAGCTAAGTATGTCTCTTCTTTTTCTATTTGTCTATCTTGGCCTTTAAGGTATAAGTTTCCTCTTCATAACTATCTAGCATTTATCCTAATAAGTGAGACTTTCTTGTAAGGAAATTTCCCTCCTTACCTGGAGCTAAATAGCTCTGTCTTCCCTTATTTAGTTTTCATCCTTTTACCACAGTGGTCTGGAAAGCAAAGCTGAGCTATATTTTACCACCTTTTTTTTTAATATACTTTATTTTTTAGACAAGTTTTAAGTTCACAACAAAATTGAACAGAAGGTACAAAGATTTCCCATATACCCCCTGCTCCCACACACTCATAGCCTCCCCCATTACCAACATCCCCCACCAGAGTAGGTACATTTGTTACAATTGATGGACCTACACTGACGTATCATTATCACCTAGAGTCCATAGTTTACATTAGGATTTTCTGTTGGTGCTTTACGTTCTATGGGTTTGGACAAATGTATAATGACATGTATCCATACCATTGTGGTATCTTATAGAGTAGTTTCATGGCCTTAAAATCTTCTATGCTCTATATATTCATCCCTCCCTCGCCCATAACCCTGACAACTGCTGATCTTTTTATTCTCTCTATAGTTGTGCCTTTTTGAGAATGCCTTATAGTTGGATCACACAGTGTGTAGCCTTTTCAGATGGCCTTCTTTCACTTAGTAATATGCATTTAAGCTTCTTCCATGTCTTTTCGTGGCTTTATAGCTCCTTTCTTTGTAGTGCTGAATAATATTTCATTGTCTGGATGTACCATAGTTTATTTATTCATTCACATACTGAAGGACACCTTGGTTGCTTCCAACTTTTGGCAATTATGAATAAAGCTGCTATAAACATCCATGTGCAGGTTTTTGTGTGGACAAGTTTTCAACTCCTTTGAGTAAATACTAAGGGGTGCAATTGCTGGATCTTATGGTAAGGGTATGTATGGTGGTTTTGTAAGAAACTGCCAAAATATTTTCTAAAGTGACTGTACCATTTTGCATTTCCACCAGCAATGAATAAGTGTCCTTGTTTCTCCACATTCCCACCAGCACTTGGTGTTGTCGATGTTCTGGGTTTTGGCCATACTAATAGGTGTATAGTGGTATTTCATTGTTGTTTTTCCCACATTTTTAAGTATCTTCCACTTTTTTAAATTTCAAGTGCAAACGTGACTTCTCAGACAGCATTTCAAGAGCAGACTTTTGAATTGCCTTTTTAGTCTTTTCCTTACAATCTCAATGAGTCGGTTTTCTGTTCCAAGCGGAGAAGGTGGCATATTCTGTTTCTAATAAGGTCTCCTTTTACTTTTTGTTGATTTATAAAAGCTCTCTTGCTATGAGTGAGTCAACTAAAATCCATAGTGAGAGCATGTGTAGGTTAGTCATCCTGAGCCAAGTTTGAAATATGTAAAGCAAACAATTTTTAAAGCTTATAAAAAATCACCTGAGTTCAAGAATTTAGCCCTTTCTCAGGTTTCTCCTTTGGAACTAAATACAGTTTAGAATATAGAAAAAAATAACGTGATTGGGGGCAGCCTATATATGTTCAAGACTTGTTCTTTTTGGAGAAATAGATTTTAGTTGCTAGTCTGAAGACCAGCCTGAATATCAGGCTGAAAACTCAGGAAAAACAGAAAATTTGTGTTTTGCTCCTAATTTCTAAGAGGTCTATATAAGAAAAGACTCTTTTTCCTTAATTTAGTCCTTGCTCCATACCTGTTTAGCAAATGTTGGGCCCACACAGGTCGAGGGAAACGACAGAAGCCTCCTCTTTAGAGCCAGCATCATCTAAAGCTTGAGATTTGCTGACTCTGACTGGTCTGCCTTTGGAAGGCTAGAGAGGCCTGCCACGGCTGAATATATCTGGTTGATGCCCTTGAGTCCTCTTGGAATTTGCTAAGACGCAGCATCATTGCATAAGGCTAACTAGCTCATTTAAAGTACCCACTAGCCTGTAGACCAAGCTCAAGTTTTATCAGTGAAAAAAATTCCAGAACATCCAGGGCTTAAAGTGTTATTTCTAGGACACAGATGTTAGTAACTAAACTATAACAGCCAGAGGACCAAGCCAGGGCTTTTCAATTACAAAAAAAAAAACATCACAGGTGTCCTAGCACTTAAAATCATCTTAGATATAGCAGTTAGTAGTCAACTTCAAAAGCCATCCACACAGAAAAATTTAAACTGAAAACCACCAACTTTCAACTAGAATTTGTGTTATTATACTCCCGAAATTTCACATCTTTACCAAATATTAGTTTTAAACCCAATGTACCAGATCCTTTCATTTTCCTGATATGAAATTACCTCTACATCCCTTACCCCCTGGTTCCTGCAGGGACAAGCCTGACATATTAGAATATAAGGCATGAAGGAAGAAAGCAGAATGCATGTTCTCTGATTGGTTTCTAAGAAGAAAAGGCAGAAGTGACAGAACTAGACATGTCCATGTCCTGTCTCACACTCGTTTCTTCCCCAAAGGTGGAGTTAAGGGAGTAGAAATTGACCAGGCATCTTACTATAATAATGGAGCCCCCTGCACAAGGAGGACACACAAGAGCAGGGAAGGAGCATTTGCTCTCTGCATTATGCTCCCCACAAAGACAAAACCAGAATAGGATAACAAACTAAAGGACAACTTGGAAGTTTCCTAGGAATTTTGTTTCACGTGGTCACTGATTTAATTCCCAGGTTGAACAGTTTTCTATTAAGAGGTTTTGACCAAAAAGGAAAGTGAATTAAAAATAAATAAATAAATAATAAATAAATAAATAAATAAATAAATAAATCCAAGACCAGCTCATATGTTGCAGAACGTGTTTCTCTGAAAGTTATAGGCCAGTTTTTGTACCAAGCTGAAAGATGCTTCTCCCAGGATTTGGAAGTTACTTTAGATCTCAGCGTAGAACTAGGTGGTTCCAACAGGAAGGAATCTGGTTCCAAGACCAGGGTTGTATAGGTGAGAGAATAACAATAGAGACGCTCTAGAAAAATGTACATGATTCTTTAACCCTGTGATACCCAGAGAGTTTTGTCCACAGACAGGTTTCATTTTCACACCTCTGAGGAGTATGGGTTTTTTTTAGCCCAGTGGTCTCCATTTTCTCACTGATTTACCAACGTTTGAGAAACCCTACTGTCTATCCTGTGTGAGTGCTGAGGAGCACAGTCTTTCCCTGTTATCTCTTTAAATTAATCTCTTGTAATCAATGTGCACCTGAATTTTGTTGGGGTTTTATTGCTTTATTTTTTTAATCAGTTTGAATAGGAAAAGAAAATGATGACTCATCCAAGATGACTCAATAAGTTGAAAGGGGAAGATTAGGCATAACATTTAGACTGTGGGCTTCTACTGAAGTAGAACTGATGGAAAAGCAAGAAAGTTTGAATATAAAGATATGGGCAGATATTCCAGGCAAATGTAAACAAAATGAGAGCAAAAATGACACTACTAATACAAGACAGAACAGAATTCAAGGACAACATCTTTAAACAGGACAAAGTTTTTTATTATTTAATGATAAAAGGCACAAGCTGAGGATAACCTATAGTTGTAAAACTTCATGCACCAAACAATGAACCAGACAAATCTATAAACTCATAAGAACACAAAGAAGACTGTATAAAAATTTAATTTATAGTAGGTGATAATAATATAACGCCTCTTTCAGAATTCGACAAATCAAGTTGACAAAAAGAGCTAGATGAATAATATAATCAGTAATTTTGCTTCAATAGATATGTTTAGATGTTTATAGTCTAGAAACAATTTGCCTTTTATTTATTTTTTTTTTTTGGCTGAGGAAGATTTGATTCACCTTGAGCTAACATCTGTTGCCAGTCTTCCTCTATTTTGTATGTAGGTCGCTGGCACAGCATGGCCGCTGGCGAGTGGTGTAGGTCCACGCCCAGGAACCAAACCCAGGCTGGTAAAGTGGAGTGCACCGAACTCATCCACTAGGCCACAGGGCCGGCCCACAAATTTGCTTCTGTTTTTGGAATATTTTTAAAAATTTGTTTTTATATATTTGCCAGGAAAAATCTTTTAAGTCAAAAGAGATTATTTTGTGAAAATCTATGGAGTACATTTGGAATAAGATAGATATTTCTTGGTAAAATAAACAGGTATTGATGCAAGAAAATGACGAAACTGTGAGAGAATAATAACCACTAAAAGGATTGAAAAATAAAGAAAAAGGAAGTTTTAAAGCTAAATCCTATTTAAATCTTAAAACTATGTTCCATAAGTTACTTAACTAGTCCAGGTAATAGAAAAATATGGAAAATGCCTTAATTCATGCCTTAGAATTCTTATATAACCTTAATACCAAAATCTGATAGATACTATACAAAACTCCTGATGTTATAGGGATAGTGAAAATATTCTTTATAAAATAAGAGCAAAGCAAATCCGGAAGTGTATTAAGAAAGCTGACACACAATGGCCAAGTACAAAACTGTAAGCATGGTTCACCACTATGTAGAATATCAGAATAACTCATGACATCAGTGTGCCTGAAAAGGAAAAATGTATGACTTGTCAGTAAACGCTAAGACGACATTGGTGAAATTGAATATCCATTTCTAATTGATGCTCTACATGAAGTAGAAATAGAGGAAAACTACTTAATAAAGATTTTCTAACAAAAATCAAGAGCAAATATATTAAATTGTGAAATGCTAAAACGCCTTCTATTAAAATTAGGAATAAGACAGTAACACCCTTATGACTAATGTTATTCAGCATTGTAGGGGAGGTCCTATTTAATAAAATAATAAAAAATTAAATAAATTGGAAAATTTGGATTGTCAATATGATTTTTTAGCTCTGAATTATATAATTATAATTTGATTCCACCAAAACAGACTCTACTAAAATATTTTAGAATTAGAAAAACTGCAACGTTGCTGTCATAAAAAAAATATGTATATACAAAGACCAGTAGCTATTTTCTATATTAACATTATGTAATCACTTAGAAATAGAAACAAAAACGACATCCATTCACAATAGTTTAAAAAAGTATTTGGATTAAGTTAACTAAAATCTATAGACATTATAAATACCCATAGCAGGAAATAAATAGAATTTCTACAATAGAGAGATATAACATATCTCTAGGAGCATAATGTCTTAAAGTTGTGAAACTTAGAAATTTATATATAGTTAATGCAATTCTAGTCAGTATCCTGATGGTATACTTTAGAATTGAACATCTAAGTTGCTGTAATAACCAAGAATAATTTGAAAATACATAGTGAGGGTGATTTACAAAACATAACTTACTGTAGAGCAACTCTATTACAAATGGTATATTGGAACAAAATAATTTCCTTTAGCAGATCCAACACTCCATGGGAACATAGGGAGTCACTTTGATTTGGCGCCAGAGAATGATTTCTGGTTACAACAGTGTCAGACTTTGTATCTACAACAAAGACAAAGGAAGAATACATAAAATATAACCAGAGAAAACTATGGAGACATGGTTTTGTTCAAAACTAAACAAATATCTCTATCTATTAGAAACCGAAGAGAAAATAATGAAGAAGTAGGGATGAAACTAAAAGACTTTTTGGCTCTGTGTCAGAAGCCAGCAAAGGTGGCTGGAGGTTCTACCGCACAGGATGCCCCACTGAGCAAGGGGACCGGAGTTAGGCTCATGGCTTGAAATGTACACCTGGAACACGGGTTGAAAAAGTTGGAGCTAGAGTTTATGTGAACTTTCACAGAGGAAACACCCGTACCTCATGCACAGATGTCAGGCATCGCAAGCAGACAGACACACAAGTGGATCTGTTGTCTCTCCAATCTCCATACAGGAAGGAACTGATGGATTGGAGGTCCTGGGGGAGTGAGTGGAGGCAAACAGCTAAACTAACTTTGTCAAATAAACTTCCAAAGTTCATGAACAAAATAAAAGTGATTTTGAAATGTTTGGTTGGATGGTGAAAGAACAAATACCATTCATAGAGAAAGATAAAACGTTAAGGAAACAATGGACAACCAACCAAAAAAGCCATAAAAGAAATAACTATTGTTAGATATGAAAAAAGAGTATTTTAGAAGTCCTAAAAATTAAAAACGTAGTCTTTGAAGGAAAAAACCCCTCAATAGAGGAGGTATGCTTAAGTTTGGACATAGCTAACAAGATTATTTAATGAATGTCATGGTATAAGTGCCTTGCTTGATAGAAGAAAACAAATCTAGACACCTTCTTTCTACCTTATATGAGCACAAATTTCAAATGCATTAGAATTTTAAAATTTAGGTTAAAATGTCTAAGAAATTTTTTTAAAGTTTTTAGAAGAAAAATTTTGAGAAATTTTGTATAATCTTCTAGTGTGGATAGCTGCAAGATTAAAAACACATAGGATGTAAGGAAATTAAATATATCTATAAACACATTAAATAACGTTCCATATTGAAAAAGACGTGGAGTCAAAATGCAAAGAAACTATTTCTAACATTCATATACAATAGATTCTACAAACTGATAAGTAAAAGACAAATAAAGTAGAAGAGTGGGCAAAAGATATGAAGAGAAAAAAGAAAGCCAGATGTGCAATAAAAATATTTCTTGACTGGCAGTCGGGATAATGCAAATTATAACTACAATGAGAACATTTTTTTCATGTACCAGATTGGTGGCTATGAAAAAATTGATATCCAATATTGGAGAGTATGTAGTACATGGTCTCATAGATTGCTGGAGAAAATATGGATGCTTAGAACAGAAATAGAGCAGGAATGTAGTCTAGTAATGTCTATATAATTTAAAATACCTTTTAATTTAAAAATCCTACTTTTGGCAATCTATTCTATAGGAATAAACATACTAGAATATAAGGATTTAGCACTATTTATAGTGAAAACACATGGAAACAATATGTTCGGAAAATGTCCTGGGGGAGGGAATGCTGTGCCTGGTGCAACGAGACAGTCACTGGGAAAATAGGGGGAGAACAGTGCCTACCACGACAGTAGAGCTGGCCAGTTACTGGACGTCGTGTTGATGCTCTGCGAGGATATGAGAGAACAAGAGTTGTTAACTAGCAGTTCATTGCTAAGTTCGAAAAGCAGAAAGCCCAAGTGGTGCCTTATAAAGAGTCCCTCATCACCTGTGGCAGCAGGGCAGACATAATTAAAAGGCAGCTTGAAAATCTAATTGTGAGAGTTGCAGAACTCCACAGATAGTTCTGCTCTCAGCCAAAACAGGTCTATTACGCCAATGTCAGGGCCCTGGTAGGGAAAACCTGAAATCCTGAAAATAGGAATGGACACTTCTGGAAGGACACACCTAAGGATGTTGTTTCTAGTCCCTCTAGATTCCCAGTCCTGCAGAGGTGGCCCACCTTTCTTTAACAAGAGCTAACACACCCACTGTGACGGATAGTGCTGCAGAAGTTTCTCCCTCACAAATCACACGTACTTCCATCAGTAGGAAACTTCTTACTTCCTCTCCCAGCTGCCATGTTGGTAAATAGGATTAAATCCCAGCATAACCCAACTGGTGACATGCTGACATTGATAAAGGAGAAAACAGACCATACGGTTATGCATTGCTTAACAACGGGGATACATTCTGAGAAATGCACTGTTAGGTGATTTTGGCATTGTATGAACACCATAGGGTGTACTTAGACAAACCTAGATGGTATAGTCTATACACACCTAGGCTATATGGTACTAATCTAATGGGACCACCACCGTATATGCGGTCCATTGTTGACCAAAACATCATTATGCAACACATGACCTACATCTAAAGAATAATAATTACTAGCTGACATTACCAGCAGGAGCCAGGGAAGTACTCTGAGACTAGATGTTGAGAATGCTTGATCAAGAGACTGGAATGTTAGGCTGGAAAGCAAAAATTCATTGACTTGGGGACATTTTTCTCTAACAAGAGTTTTAACATCCTAGCAAGGACCCCAGGGGATGGGTTAAATTCACTGCTGGCTGGCTCTTAGAAACCTGGAGTAAACAATGACCAACTCTCAGCGAAATAGAAATGCCTGAGTTTCCCTAGCAGAGCATAAAGGGAGGAATATAAAGGCTGAGGACAGTAAGTGCTAATGTTTACTTATTAGGTCCAGCCAGATATATTAGATGAGGCCAGAAGACCCACTAGAGGAGTACGCTCCATGAGAGGGCCCTTAAGGAATGTGGTGATGAGAGGGGCACCAGCATCAGTAAGAAGTTCAGTGGCAGCTCTTCTCTGCAGGCCAGGCATGTGGGCAGGAGAGGCATTCACGCAGCTGAACTCATGAACATCTGTGGGGATGAAAGTCCCTGAAGAAGTGATAGAGGCCAAATGGCAGTGCTTAGTCACCAGAAGCTGGGATCCTGCAATTACCATAATCTGGGCAAGATAGGAGGTAGGGCTTGGCCTTTTGGAAGGTCAAAAGGAAGTTGTAGAGATGGATAATAGAAGTAAAACAGATGGGCAACCTACAAGGGTTAAATTGTTGCTTAAAATCTATAATACAAAAATTAATCAAGAATGGGGAAGTAGGAGGCTGAAAACAGTCAACCCAAGAAAAAAGTCACTGTCCCTTACTCAGTTCCAAGATCTGAGCCAATTTTTAGATCCAGAACCCATTGATCAAAGAGATAGCTGATTCTCGAGGAGGAGGGACACAGAAACACCATGGCAAATATATATTGTCATGATTCATCCATCCAAAAGTACCTATGGCCATTTACTCGGGCTACTGTACATTGGGAACTGGGAATAAGCAGACATTTTGAGGACTGTTGGACACAGGGTCTAAATTGACATTGATACTTTAAGACCCAAACCCTCGTCATAATTCTCTTGTCAGAGTGGGAAGCTATAGGGTCCAGGTAATAAGGGGTTAGTGGCTAAAGTCTGGCTCCCAATGGGCCCGCATGTCCCAGACACATTGGATGATCAATATCCCAGTCACTGGGTGCATAATTGGTAGTTGGAATAACTCCCACATTGGGTTCTTGGTCAGTAGAATATGAGGTAACACATTGGTAAAGGCCAAGTGGAAACTTCTGAAACTGCCATACTCTAAAGACAGTAAATCAAAACCAATACCATATCCCTGGAGAGTGAGTGGAGATGAGTGCCACCATTAAAGACATAAAAGATGTAGGGGTGGTGATCGTTATCACATCTGTTTAATTCTAGCTTCTGCAGAAAGCAGCGGGATTCTAGAGAATGACTACAGACCATACTGCAGGTGTAGCCAGGGAGCAGCGCCAATCACAGCTGCTCTGTTGGACATAGTATCATTGCTAGAGTCAATTAATAAGACCTCAGGTACACGGTATGCAGTCATTCTATTTCATTCCAGTTAGAAAAGAGGATTAGAAACAGTTTACATTCACATGGGCAGACAAAAATATTTTTTAAACTCTTGCATCAGGGTTATGTTAACTTCCCTGCCCTCTGTCATTATATAGAAATGAGATCTGGACCACCTGCACATCCCATAGAACAACACTCTGATCCATTACATTGACGACATCATGCTCATTGAACAGAAGTAAGAGGCAGCTACTATACTAGAACATTAGTAAGACACATGTGCTCCAGAGGGTTGGAGATAAATCCTAGAAAGACTCAGTGACTGGCCAGTTCAGTAAAGTTTTCAGGGGTCCAGTGGTCAGGGGCATACTGGAATATCCCCTCCAAGGTAACAAATGGCTGCATCTTGCATCCCCCACTGCAAAGAAAGCAACACATTGTTTGGTAGGCCACTTTGGGTTCTTGAGGCAACACTGTCCACACTATATACCTATATACCAGGAGACATGGGGGGCTGCCAGCTTTGAGTCTGGCCTGGTGCAGGAAAGGGTAGTGCAGGAGATTCATGCTGGGTACAATAAGCCCTGCTGCTTGGGCCTTCTCTTCTCCCTAGTAGACCCTGTGGTGTGGGCGGCGTCAGTAGGAGGACGTGAAGCAGTTTGGAGTTTATGGTAAGCTCCAGGGAGAAAACCATGATGCAGTCCCCAGGGAACCAGAAGCAAGGCTAGGCCGTCAGCAAGAGAGGATTACCCTTCCTTTGAAAAACAAAGGTCTGAGACCTGATGCTGGTGGAGATGAAACCCTTGACCACAGGGCACCAAGTTATCATGCACCTAGAGCCACGCGTGTTGGGTTGGGTTGGGTGTAGACAGGCCAAGTCATAATCTGGACAGGCCCTACTTCCTTCCACGTAGGAACTTTCTTAATAAAAGTCTTTCATGTTTAATCTCATCTTGGTATCTGCTTCTCAGAGGACCTGGACTAACACACCTACTTTATTCGTTTTTTCCCCAAATGTTTATTGAGAAATTATCAGATCCCAAAATAAAGTTCTCCAGGTGAGGAGAGGGATTTGTGTCTGTTTACCTTTTTCTGGAACAGTGCCTGGCTTCCCTTGGCAGTCAACAGATAGGTGTGCAGTGAATGAAGACACCACATGGGCAATAAAATAAATACAAGGGTCTGAAACTCACGTACGCTCTCCGGCTGAGCAGCAGATTACTGAAGTGTGAGAAGGAAGGAGAACAAGGGGCTGACTAGAACTGGAAATGCCCGACCTAAAACTGCATTCCAGCTTTAATGTTTTAATAACACTCTGCTGACCAATTACAACAAGTCTAGCAGTTAAATCTAGTTAGTGGACTGCTGGTTTGTACCCTCCGAGTAGTGTAAAGCAAAACGCGATTCCTCGTGGTAATAACCTGCAAGATGATGAGATTCCCGGTGTGAATAATAAGGGCAACTGAGAACAACATACAGGATACAATGAACCAGCATTTACTGAAAATCTTACAGCCAGGGTCAGACAAGAGGCATCATGTGTGCCTTAGCCTGAAGGAGTTGAGATGAGAAGACAAAACATGTGCCTAAGAAATAGCATGAGAATCATCGCAGTGTTTTACACAGTTAAATGCCAGGTAAACCAAGCATTTGGGTCAAGATGTACGCACTGGAGGTGCCTGGTTCACGTGGTGATGAGAGAATTGGTTGGTTTCTCTTAAGGTTGGAAAACAAATCTGTGTTCGCATAATTCACAGAAGCCTGAACCTAGGGCTGAGGAAGCCAAGTTCCAAGCTACAAAATTTAAATATTTTCTCTTAAGCTTGGGAGGGCACCAATCCACAAAAGGAATTTTAGAAGCATTTCAGGTATAAAAAATATATTTTGGTGCCTTTGTCTCTACAAACCCTTTAGTTTCCCTGTGAGAAATTGAGCACACACTGTCCAGTCACCTCTCTGCAGGACAAGCCAGCAGTGGTTTGGGAACCATTTTCTGAAGTGTAAACTTTCTGAAAAATGCTGATAAATGTCTTATAAAAGGCTAGCTACATAGACAGTGCAATTGGGGCTAAAATTCTCCCTAAAAGTCAGAATGACTCCCATTCTCATTGTCATTGTCCACTTGCTAACAATAACATCTTTGTAAAAAAAAAAAAAAAGCACACACACAAAAAAACCTTTAAAATAAGGTAAAGCGATGAAGAGGAAAGTAAAGAATGAGTTAAAAAAGATCTACAAAGAAATTCACCTGATCCAACAGTACTTGAGCAATACTCATTTTTCAGTAAGTTGCGAGTTTTGCCTTTCTTTTCCAGATTACAAACTCAGACAGGAAAAAAAGGAGTGAAAAGATGCCAACAAGGTGTTTCATTCAAATATGAGAGAATACAACAAAAGTCAGTCAATGACAGAGAGGAAATAATAGATCTAAAAAGTTCTTATGGATCCAGAACAGCAATAAATGAAGATACTTTTTCTCACAAATGTCTCCAAAATAAGGCATGAAAAATGAAACATCCTTTTGTACTTTAAAATGTATGACAAATGCTGATTAAATTCGCCCTGAGAGCATGTCACTCTGAAAAGGGGATTATAAATGTGCATGCCACGGGGTGCTCTCTTATGCAAGGAGGGTGGGGGTGGGGAGTGGATCCATTTGAATACTGTGTTAGCACTGGCACATTTAAAACGAGAGAAAAACTGGGTGAAAATTGGAATAACATTGGCCTTCTGGAGGGTTAGGGAGGCTGTCCCTGCAGCAGGTTGGCAATTTGTCACATCAGCTCCTTCATGAACTATCAACCTCATTACTGTGGTTCACTGCACAGCTGGCTCTTGGGAGTCTAATACTAATAGCATATAAAGGGTGATGAGGCTTGTGGTCTCAACCACTTCATTATTGATTCACTTAAAAACATGCCACCTACATATTCGAATAAAATAGGTATACATTAGAGGGGGTGAAATACCAAAAACATCTAAAATCAATCGAAGTAGGGGAAACAAACAAACAAGAAAGGAATGTAGGCAATAATAGCACCGGGAAAGCAAGCCTTCTTGGAAAGATCGAGGATGGATAATTGCATGTGACAGCTACCATTTGTTTATTCTGTTGTGTGAGGCCATGTATCAAGCAGCATCAGCTATAACTGTACGTTAAGTAGGGCTCTACTAAATGAAATAGGTCTCAGGGATATTTTTAAGACACTGAAAGACCCACAGAGCTAAGGTGTTTGAATGATATATAGTTAACCAACAAAAAAACATATTGAGAATCTTTTCAACAATTTTAGCCAGAAAAGAGGAGAATGGTTCATTTCTAAAGCTCCAAGCTGATAGGGAGTTTATGGAAATATATTGATAGATTAGTAGGTATTAGACAATTTCCTTTTTTGTAGATCCCCCAAATCAAACGTTTAATAGAAACCCGTCTATGGAGAAGCAGAACTCACCTAGTAGAAAGTATCTGGTCACTTAAGATTCTATCCTCATTCAGTGGCAATGGATTGTTACTATACTATACTAATTGCTTTAAGCATTGCAAAGAGCAAATATATATATATATATAAATGAAGGAGTTATAATGCTGTTTCCTTTGTATTTAATATTTATTGATTCATTGATAATGCAAAAGAATATACAAGCAACACTTACTTGTCAAAAAGGTTGATATATGCTAACATATTTCAACTACTTGCAGACCTTAGATTGTACTGTTCAATACGGTAGCTACTAGTCTCGTGAGGTTGTTTAATTTTAACTTCAAATTAACTAAAATTAAATAAAATTTAAAATTCAGTTTCTCAGCCATACAAGCCACGTTTCAAACGGTCAATATGTACGTGGCAACTGTATCAGATATGGATATAGAACAGACATAGAACATTTCCATCAAGTACAAAGTTCGATTGGATAGCAATGCTTTAGAGCATAACTTCTATTTGCTTTCAATAAAGGCTCAAATGATACATCGGAAAGAAATTCAAAGTAGATTAAAATACATAGAAAATTTGAATTTTTATAAAGTTACACTTTTTTTCCTGGCATCCGTCACTCACTGTATTTTCGACACTATCATCCAAAAATATTTTGCATTTAACACATATATTTAAATTACTCTTGGTGAACATTTGTAAAATGACTAAAATATGGTTCTCAGATTTGATAAGGCAAATGTCCTTTTTCACATGGAAATGTGGATTGAGGCAGCTAAAATTTTTGGTAAAAGTAGGGAAACTTGTTGTAATTGCAATTATAAATAGCTTTATTACCAGTCATCACACATCTGACTATTTAAATAAGGCATGATGGAATTTCTAGCCGTAAAGTGTCAGCTGCTGAAATATCATTAGACATTCAATACTTTAAAGTATACACAAAAAAAGTCTGAAAATGGTTAAGAGTAGAGCCATCCTAAATTTAGAAAGTCAATTAAAATGTGTTTTAGCATAGACTATAACAAGTCCCTGTTTCTAAGGTCATTTCTGTGGAAGAACAAACCAGTGAGATAAAGTGTGAATGAGGTTCCCACAGCAAGATATGAAGCTAATCTTTTCTGATATTCTTAAAGATTTCTGTAACTTTTCTTTTCCATAGGCTTTTTGTGGGTGGAGTGTGTGTGCATGCATGCATGCGTGTTTTAAGATAAGGCAAACCCTTATTTCAGGCATAAAAGGAATGGAAGTTTTGAAACTGTGTGAAAAGTGGTTCAGCATAGCTGGAGGCTACCTGAAATCTTAGGAGGATTTGGATAAAAATATTTCCAGCTCAGTTTGACAGAATTCTGAAGACGGAAACTGCATCAGCACTTTTGAACCCAAGGCTTTGTTCCCTCTGACTGCCTCTTTGGGGCTGCCATAGGCTTAAAGAAAATGTATTCACTACATCCAAAGTAGCTCGTTTCTCTATGTCACATATTTTTCTCAGCCTTGATTATTGTTGCTTGTAATTTCTTGGGGTCTCTTTTCCTTGATAATATCTTAGGTTGAAATATCTTAATTTCCCTTTTTAATGTCACTGCTGAAAGAGATCTAGAAGGCCTGCTGTATGTGGTTACTCTTTCATAGTGTTCTATCTCCTCTATTGTTCCCCATTACTTTCAAGGTAAAAAATAAACAAGTCTTTAGATTACCTTGCATAATTTTCCCCAATTTTGTCCAAGTTCATGATTCTTCTCTATTAACCCTCTGCTTCAGTCAGACTAGTCTATCATTGTTTCTCCCAAGTCCTGACCTCTTCACACCACTATCCCATTAGAGGGACTCTGTCTGGAATGTTCTCCATTCTCAAAATAGCACATCATCCTTAAAAATTAAAAATTCCATAAAACTGCCATGACCTATTGTCACCTAATTGACACTCCTTTCTAAGTTCTCAGAGGACTATGTATCACAATATTTAAGAAGATTCTAGGTCAGACTACCCACACTCTTACCAACCTGGGCTAGGTGTTAGCAATACGACTTAACACAAGTACTTCAACTTCTTTGGGGCCTGCAATTCATTATCTGTATAATTCCAAACTCATTCTCAAAGAAAAAAAGGGAAGATTTAGTAATAATCCATGTAAAAGCCCAATGGCCATCACTGTATGAACACTCAATAAATATTAACTATTATAATTGTTTAGTATTTTTATCACAGGCTCCTTTGTGACAGCTTTCATTGCCTAACCAACTGCAGTGGAAGATACTTGAAAGCAATGACTTTTTGGTATTAGTGCGCTCATTTTTCCCTCATATCTAGTGCAATTTTAAGCACACTTTAGCTACTGATAGCTGAATCTTACTCAACAAGTGTGTTTCAAAGTACGTATTTCAAAAACTCTTAATTACGGAGCTTAAAACAGTAAGGTAGATAAGGAAAATATCATTCACTCAAAAATTTCCAAAGATTTGGAAATTTGTGGTAGGAAATCAGGATCTGACAGTAATTTAAAAACTTTTCGAACAGTAAAAGCAAAAATGTCTAAAAGTTAAGTCAAAAAGTCATTTTATAGTAAGGAAAAGTAGCAATGTTTGTTGATGCCCTGTCCAATTAAATACAATATGAAGCAGAAGCAGTGGTATAATTTTGTTAAAGGAGACAGAATTCTGATTATTTATAGACGGTATGATTTTCTACTTGGAATCCTCAGAGAATAAAGAGAGTTAATAAAAGAGTTCAATAAAGTGGCTAGATGTAAGATAAACATCCCTAACCTAAAAGTTTTCCCATGTATCAGCAATAACCAATTAGAAAATATAATGGGAGAAA
Organism: Ceratotherium simum simum; assembly: GCF_057802395.1. Lineage (NCBI taxonomy): Eukaryota > Metazoa > Chordata > Mammalia > Perissodactyla > Rhinocerotidae > Ceratotherium > Ceratotherium simum. Next base: position 79,377,228 of record NC_141907.1, read on the forward strand.
AAAAGAATAATGTGTCTATTATGCATCAGAAGTTATTTCAATCTACTGAAATTACAGCTTTTTATTTTCTATGAAAAATAGACGTTTCCCCAAAATATCACGAGTATATTTTATTTTATTAATATTAATAGTCAATATTGATCATTGAGTTTGAAAGTAATAGTTGATTTTATAATTTCCTCATTGTCCCCACGCTTCCAAGTATGATTCTCCAAACACCTCAAAGTGACCTGATATATGATGGGGACAGTCAATTACTAACCAAAAATTCAAATTTTTATGTAATATCTCTCTGCACACATTATTAAATCCACACACTTTTGAATACCATTACTTCCTCACGTGCATTCACTTTCTATATCTGTGGTCTTCGTAATAGGCTTTCTTTTTTTCCCCCACAAATCAAAACAAGTTTTTGGGCTGTTATTTATCTGTTACGTACAATCCTGCTTTCTATCATGGGATTCTATTACTCTTTCTGTGATGCTGAGACTGGGTCTCTACAAAGTCTTCTTTCTGGACTCCCTTTCCAGCTGACTTCCAGGTGGTGGGGTGGAAATTGGGATAGGCAGTAGATATGACAGAAGATACTTTCTTCATATTCCAGCTTCTGTTAGTGGCTCTTCTGCAGCAAAAATCAACTATGACTCAAACCTCCAACTTCTTTGGCACTTCCAACCATGACTACCCAGACATACAAGCACCAGGTAACTGTACGCACCTTAGTAACTCAAGCACCAGTTGCACTATACTCCATTTACTAAACTTGTGTCTCAGAAAAATTACAAACTACTTTGGTCCATTGACTTTTGTGATCACTTGAATAATCAAAATAGATCTGTTGAAATGCCAAGCATCTATTCTATTCCAATAGAAGTTTGAATTATGACTGCTATGTTTCTTTCCATTTTTATGAAACTAATATATTAAATTAATATTCCTAATAGATTCTCATATTGTCAGATAAAAGCAACTCAGTCAACAGCCTGGAATATGTAACTAGAAATAAATTTCTACCAAGGTTTTAAAATGTAAATGCCTTTGAACTACATCAGAAAAATAAGAAACAGCAAATAATCACATACATACAATCATTTACATATTTCTAAGTAAAGAATAGACTTGTGAATCTCCATAGACTTTCAGCTTTATGTCAACTTGGCTTTTTGAGATCTGGCTTTACCTCTGTTTTGTATTTCACACTTTGCCTAAGACTAGAGACTTCATCAATCTTTCTCTCCTTCATCTTGTTTCCTTCCTAATTTACCTCAAACCATTATCCTCCCAACTATTTTTGTATCGTTTCTCTCTTCATGGAATTATTGATAATGTTAAATGATTCCAAATAACTTGAAGGATTTTGTGTATTGTACTTCCCTTGTTTATATATAAAAAATGGAATTGTTGCTCCACGCATGAAAAACACTTTTACTAGAATAAAACTGATTTAAAGATGTTTGTGCCTCTAAGGTAGATAATAGGAGTTCACACGATTCAAAATAGCAGATTACTTCCCAAAACATGTTTATTTTGGCCTGTGGGTGATTTTTCTTTTTGTATTAAAATATGATTGTATCTATTGTTCTGCTAATACACAATGTTTCAAAAATAAAAAGAATAGAAATAACACCGTGACAAAACAATTTAGAAGGAACTGGTAAGTTATCTCTATCTTGCTTAACTCATTTCTCTCTTTCCACTACATAACCCAGATGGAGAAACAATATTGTATTCTTAACCTAAAGACTCACATTAGCATTTGCATTTTTCCTGCATTTCCTTGGGGAGTGGAAAATTTACTGGGGAGTAAGGGAAAACGGGAGAAAGTGAAATAGTGTCTTCAATCCTTCCCTTTTTGTGCCTTCTAGGATAGGGACCCTTACTTAGAATAAGAATATAAATCTTCAAGAAAAAACAAAAATTTGTCTGCAAGTGTTTAAGATTTTGCTTGGAATTTTGCATTAAAAAATAGATGATCTTTTTATATACAATTGAGAAATAGCTGCAATTTTGTTTCACTTCAGAGTGATCAAAACCAATTGGGGCAAATATATACCAATAAAGGATAGTTTTGATAGTGATATATAGGGTCGTCCATACCACACGGAAATGTTGAAGCATATTATTATTTTTGGAGGTCTCTAATATTAGTTTTTATCTCTGTTTCAAGCTCATGAATGTTCCCAAATGAATAGTCTATTGTTTAGCTCCACAAAGGTGACCATTCCATTTGACCCCGAGGTGATCAGTCAGAGCCTCAAGTGCGAGAGTTCATTACCTGGAGCTTGGCATGAATAATGATGAACGTCATTAGTCATCATAAAATTGTCCAACAGCTTTCAAAATTCTACCCACAGTATTCGATTCAGTGACCTCCTGTGACAACCAACCCCACAGGCTAACTGTGTACTGTATGATGAAAGTTTTTTTCATTTATTCTATATTAATATACCATTAATTTCACATGCATCAGAGGATAATATAACATAACACACTGTCAGAACTATCTGGGTATTTTCTGGATATATGATCTTGATGAAATATAGAACAATATCATTGTCTCCTGAAACATCTTTTAAGAGGAAGATCATTTTACTACCTGTGTTCTAGGACCAGGTTTCCTTAGCTTTCAGAATAGATCTTATTTTGACACTATATTTATGTTACACCAGGACTCCATTTTATGATTTATAGATTGATATAAAGTTACAGAAGTTATCATTTTCACAAAGTATGAGCAAAGTTTTTGCAACCAAGACACAATAGCGTGGACTATATTTGGCAAATATTCAGTCTCCTCTTCTCCCACTGTAGAGTGTACTTCCCTGATCCATTGATGTGGGCCGTTGCCATGGGACTGGCTTTGGCCAATGAGATGATTGGCAGAGGTGACACAGGCGTCCTTCTCAAATGTGCTTGTGCAGTGTGGCTTGGTTCTTGCGCTCCAGTGATCTACCATGAGAAGAGCAGGCCGCAGGAAGCCACTGCCCCTTCACGTGAGGACCAGACAAGCACCTGAGGAACCGAGCTGAACTGAACTGCAGTCTGGGGCTAAGCTGACTGCCCTTCCAGCCAATCCAGAGCTCGCCGCCCTCCCCTGTCCAGATGAGCCGCAGGGCTATCACACTGCAGCCCCGTGGGCGTGAGCACAAACGCTTGCTGTTTGCTGTAAGCCACTGAGGTTTGGGGTGGTTTATACAGCATTATTAAAGCAAAAAAAAGAAAAAAAAAACAAAGAAAACTAATAAACCATGGAGAACTGACTGTTTTAGATTTATCAGAGATCCTGAAGTCATTCTGAATTTACTTGCCAGCTCTGTCTTGGAAGGAAAACGTAACTAGGAACTGGACATTTCTAGTTTTAACTGCTCACCTCAGGATGAATTTCAATCACTTTTTTTTGGAAACAACAGGTTAGAAAATGATATCGTTGTTGCGTGAATAAAGTATTTTAAAATATTTGACAGTTATGAGAGAGGAAATGAGATAAACAGCAACAGCAAAATAAAGTATATATACCTTCTGTTAGCCATTTTTGGCGGTTTATATTTTTTCCAAGTTACTCCTCTGCTGAGTTTTTAAAAATTTCTGATTATCTGATCAGAGTAACACATTAGTTTTGAAATTCCTTGAAGTCTTTAAAAAATGATGATTTTTCTCTCTCTGCTTAGGGAAACTGTACTGTACTATACTAAATTTGTCATTCCTAAAGAAATATACATATATCCATAAACTTTATCCTGTATGTCTTTTTTTTTCCAGATCACATCTGCAGTATTTATCATGAAGGGAAAAGGAAGGTAGGGATGGAGTGGGGAGAGCATGATAATAATAGTCCAATTATAACTAAGATCGCAGACTACTGAGAGTTTATAATGTGTTGTGAATGACATTCTTACCTCATTCCATCTTCACAAAAATTTTGTGAGAACATTAGAACAGCTAATATAATCCACGTTATTAGTTTTTATATTATTTTTTTTGGTAGAACAAAGCTGAGAAAATTCAAGTGAGATGTGGAGTTTTTAAATAGTAGGGCTTTTCCTTGAGCTTAGGTCCTCTGACCCTCTTTATTTTCAGATATAAAAGCCACTTCTGATAATAAATATGAACATATATTGCATACGCTCTTAAATTAAAAATATATTCTCATCACTATCCCTATCAATTCCATTTACCTTCCAAAATATTGCCAGATAGGGGCAGTCCTTTTGTCCCTTGCTGGTTTCTTGTCTTATGATATTCAATCCATCACCCAATCCCAATGTTTCTACACTCCAGGTAACTCTTGGATCTAAGAATGTCTCTGCCTTTATGTTGCCCCTGGCCTGTTCCAAACTGCCAGAATGTTCTGTGTAAAACTAATTCAGTCGCTTTGGCTCTGACATGAGGCTCCCGCCATCATGGCTTCTCTGAGGATAGTAGGGGTTTTGTTTTCTCTGATCTCTCTCTCTTCAGTCTGTAGATCCAACCTGGGAACCTGGATCTAGCAATTAAAGATCCCATTTTGTATTGTGGTCACTATTTCTTATTGTTTGCTGGAATTTCCTTAATTATTTCTCTGGCTACCTCATGGCTTAACTCATTTAAATTTTACATGATATTTTTGACATAAAAACTAAAGCAACACAAACAAAAAGGATGAGAATGAGAGAAGGCAAAAATGGGAGGAGAAAGCAACAAGAGGCAGAGAGTAAAAAGTCCTTGATTTACCCGAACAAACTCCTGAAACAGCTGGAGAAGTCGATACCGTTGCTCTCTGATGTCCAAGTGTGAGTGACCTACGGAGGAAGTTTTTTAAATCTTGTAATTTATAACAGCTATGAGACTGCATGGTGAAAGTTGGGAACTATATAGCCCTACAATCTTTCTACTTCCTTTCCCAGAAGGCTCTGGAAGTAGAGGGAGATTGGTCGCTGGAAGATAGTAATCTAGATAAAATACCTAGAGATAAGCACTATTAACATTATGATTTTCTGCATATACTTCCAGATTTTTCTATTTATGAGCATATAGGTTTTTTAAAAAATACAAATTGCCTCAACATTTTTGAAAAGCAAGAACAACAAAAAATATTTTAAAATGTTTTCACATACCAGAAAATTAAAAACACATTGAGATGAGCAAAATCTCTGGGATCTAGAGACAGAAATAGCCAATGGCTTTCTGGGAGTTCACTCCTGGGGAAACAGGGACTCCAATGGCCCAAGGGAGGGCCCACATGAGTTAAGGGTCTGGTGGGAGGGTAAATACATGGAAACAGATCTAGGATGGGGCTTATCAAGTTGTACTAGAGGCTGAAAAGAGCTGGGATAACTGCCCAGGGCTGTGGTCTTTGAAGAGCTCCTTCCTGGAGAGAGTTTAACAGAAGAAAAAGCATCACAACAGAGAGCCAGGTCAACCGTGCAACGGGTGAGGAGATTTTTTATGAGCTGGAAAGGCTAAAATGAGCAAAATAAAATGTTATTTAGAACGGAGGTCCCCAAAATCTTAGATTGAAGCAACTATAAAATATCCCGACTTGAGATGGGGCAAAGAGAAAGAAAAATCAATTTCAAAATAAACAAAAACCCAATTTCCACTCAAAATAAACTTGCAAATGAACATTTCAAAAGTGAGGTAGAAAATCAACAAAAATCAAAACATAGCTCACAGACTCAATAAATGAGAGAAGAATTTCCTGGAGCAATGGAAAAGAAAGTAAACAATTAAAATAAGCATAGTTTAAGTTCCTCAAGAGGTTATGAAACAAAACCTTTTGATTAATCAAGAGCAAGTTGAAATAAAAATTTAAGCAATTAGAAACATTCAAAATTAAATATATATCTTAGGTTACATATATATATATCTTAGGTTGCAAAGAGATATTAAGTAAACTGGCAGAAAGTGCTTAATACAGCAACTGATAGATCAGAAAATAAAAAAGATTCTATAAGGGTACACACAGTTTGGACGATACAATTAATATTCTTGACCTCATAAAATTTCTGGAGGTAGCTCTGGGAATAATCTTTTTTTACTTGTGGCAAAATATACATAACATGAAAAATACCATTTAACCATTTTAAGTGTACAGTTCAGTGACATTATATATACTCACATTGTAGTCCAACCATCACCACCATCCATGTCCAGAACTTTTTCATCTTCCCAAACTGAAACTCTGTACTCATTAAACAATAACTCTCATTCCCTCCTTCCCTCCGTTCTATTTTCTGTCTCTATGAACGTGCCTACTCTAGGTACCTAATATAAGTGGAATTATACAATATTTATCCTTTTGTGTCTGGCTTAATTCACTTAGCATAATGTCTTCACGATTCATCCCAGCTGTAGCATGTTTCAGAATTTCCTTCCTTTTTAAGGCTGAAAAATATTCCATTGTATGTATATACCACATTTTGTTTATCCATTCATATACTGTTGGACATTTGGGTTGTTTCTATCTTTTGGCTATTGTGAATAACGTAGCTATGAACATTGCTGTACAAATATCTTTTTGAGTAACTGCTTTCATTTCTTTTTGGTGTATACCCAGAAGCAGAATTGCTGGATCATGTGCTAATTCTATGTTTAATTTTTTGAAAAATTGCCATACTGTTTTCCACTGTGGCTGAACCATTTTACATTTTCACCAGCAACGCACAGGATTTCAATATCCTCACCAACACTTTTTTTTTTTTCTGATAGTGATCCTAACAGGTGTGAGGTGGTATCTCACTGTGATTTTGGTTTATATTTCCCTAATGATTAATGATGTTGAGCATCTTTTCATGTGTAAATTGGCCATCTGTATATCTTCTTTGGAGAAATGTCTATTCAAATTTTTTGCCATTTAAAAAATTGGGTTGTTTATTTTTGTTAAGTGGGAAAAATATTTTAAAATTTAATCAGATTGTGTAGCCCCCTTGATTAAAACCCTCGCATGGCTGCCCACAGTTGACTGGCTCCGCGCTGCTGCATGATCTGGCTCTGCCGGTTTCCGAATCTCCATTTTATATTCTGTGATCCCCACACAACATCCTTCTTTCATAGCCTGCAACCTGTCAAGCTCCTCCCACCTCAAGGCCCACAGCCATGGCTCTGAGCTTAAGAGTCTTAAGTCCACCTTCAGATGACTGGCTCCTTCTCATCCTTCAGACCTCAGTTTAAATGCTATATTTTCTGGAGACATCTTCCACAGATACTCGATCTAAAGTAGGAACCCTGCACTAATATTTCTTCTCTCTTTCTTTTCCCTTCAGAGGACTCACCAATATTTTAATTTATATATTATCTACTGATTTGCTTGTTCAAATCCTATCTCCTTCTAGACCATGTACTCGCTAAGTGCTGGGTCTTAGCAAGTTAACACTGAGGGCCCAGTGTGGTACCTGGCATCTCTTAGGTGCTAATTAAATATCTCTGAATATTAAATTAAATATTAAATTAAATATCAAATATTCTGAATATCGAATGTCAAATAAATATCTCTGGATCCATGAATCCATATGATGAGGTATGAGTTCACGCTGAAGGCAGAGAGGAGTGGCTGACAGGACCTGAAGCACATCTCATCAAGAGTATAGATGACACTACAGTTGCTGTCTATATGGCAAGAAGTCTACTCTTGTTCTCTAATAATCCACACAGGCCATGACTAGACTCCATTACACTTTGTAACAAGCGTCAAAAAGCCCCAAATCAGATTTTCAGTAGTTGATAGGGAAAGACATTCTTCATATTTATAGACTTCCTTTCAGAGGACTGTAACTTCCCCCCAGCTTGAGGCCTGTTTTAAACAGAGGTATTCTAACAGAGTGCCTGGGGAATAAAAGGGAGCAGGGCAGCCAGTGTGCAGATGGTTAGCCACAGGCAGCCATCCAAGCTCAAGCCACTCCTCCACGTTGAATGGCAGGGGCTGCGGTCTGAACACCTTCTGTCTCCATCAAATTTACCGTTATTTTATTATTAAAAATATTATACCACAACGTATTACAGCAGGTTGCTTCTTAAAATCTTTCATCTAATGGAAAATTATAGTTTACTTCTTTTGTCTATAGACCACTTGACTAGGCTATAAAAGTACACTGTAAATAATGCTGCTTCAGTCTACCCCAGCCATCTTCACTTTTAAATGAGAAAATAACACTAGTTTACCTTATATAATTTATTTTCAGATACGACTAATAAAATGATTGCAAGGTTTTTTTCAAGAGTTAAAAAAGATGTAAAATATGTACAATAATAGCAATAGTTTCTTTAGAGACCAGCTTTATCATACAAGAGCTTACAGAAACTCTAATTTTATTTTTACTCTCCACTGGAACAAAAAAGTGCCTATCAATTAAAAATCTATGAAATATAATTATTAAGTACCCCACAAAGGCAGTAGAAACAGATCTAGTAAATTTTAAGTTAGCATTATCAGGTTTAAGTCCTTTTGATATAGATAGAAATTCCTTTTTGTCAATATCTTACAACTTCCAGCAAAGTAGTTCTGGTTCAGTTTTTAAAATATCACTGTTACTCTTCCCAGAAATGTTTAATGGAATGATTCCATATCTTGCTTTTGAAGACATTGCCATGGTGGAGTTAATTATACAAGCTCTCGAATTACTATCTGGCTCTTTTTAGATTGGGTTTAAAGTGATGTAAGAAAAAGAGTGAGTTACTACATTGACTAATCAAAGCTTCCTGCAAAGAAGAAGGTGAAAATATAATAATGGCTATTTCTGCTTTCCATGCACATCTCTCTCATTCCTTCCTATTTTCATGCCTTTTTACTTATATCGCTGGTTTGAAATGACCAGTCTCTCCACTCTCTTAGTCTAATCCATTCCCCTGATCTTCTATTAAATAGCATTCTCCTCATGGAGTATCCTGTGAGTGCTGCCCCACGACATTCTCTGCTTCTACCGAATGCTCCTGGTTATTTCACTACCTGGCATTAGACTGATAGAGCATTTGTTTTATCTTCCCTAACGAGACTGTCAGATCATTTACATCCCTTATACCACATAACATAGTGCCTTGTATGTAATACATACTCAACAAATGCTTTTAAACCAAACTGAATTTTGTTCAGTGCTTAACATTTGCCTCAAAATAAAGACTTTATGGTGATGATTATGACTCATTCATACTTTATGATAAGAAAAGAATTTGGAAGCTTAAGAGATGATCTTTTATTGATCTTCTGTAGTTTTCACTCCTACGGACAAAATGTTTCCCTTACCTCTACCATTTTTAAAGTGCAAAACTTTGCAGTATGCCTGTAAGAACTGATGTTTAATTGAAATATAAAAGTTCTTACTAAAGAATCAACCCTGGGGAGGACAAAGTGTAGTCTTGGGTTGGGCAGCAGCATTGCTTTCTCCTGTGGCAGCTGCTTTTAAGTAGATGTTTGTAGTAAGTAATATGAGGGTTGTTTGTATATTCAAAATGGGCTAAAAATAGCCTTGCATTTTGCATCTTTCCTCTGTGTCAAAAGGGGGTCATACAGACTTTTGAAATCCTTCCTCAGAAAATCAATTTTGAGAAAGGGTTTATTCTAATGTGCCATTTTTACAGCATATTTTCTCTACATTTTTATCAAATAGGGATGAGAGGATGATCCATCAGTGACCACAAACTTTGTGCTACGCTGAAGGCCAAAGCTGCTCTTTAAAGTAAAGGTCCATATGGCGACTGGAAGATAAAATCCTAAACAACAAGACAGCACTTCCTAGCTTTGTAATCAGATTGCAAAACTTTCCCCTCAAAATGTAGTGACCACTTTGGAGTGCTTTAATCTGTCTGGTAATAGTTGTTTCAGTCAGGTTGCCTAGGAAACAGACTCTAAAAGGGAGACGGGCATGCAGAAGGTTAGTGAGGAGTTCTCTCCTCTTCAGTGCCTGTCTGTCGGGAGTGGAGGGAGCTGACGGGCAGAGGAAGATGTTGACTGTGGTGCAGTCACAACGAAGGCCTGAGTGAGCCAAGCCAGCGGGGTGCTCTAGAGCTGGGGTGTCTCTGAAGAGGTGTCACAGTTGGCGCACGGTTGACTCCTCAGCACAGTTATTCCTCTGTGCTGAGGAGTCATTGGATTCTGCTGTCCCTGGAAAGGGGACAGAAACTTGGGCAAAATGGCTCTCTTCAGACAAGGGCTGAGAGCTATTAGCTATCAGTACTCCCAGCAGTCAGGGAAGGAGGGCTTCAGTCCCGAAGATGAGGAGCTCTGCAGTACACTGCAGACCATGCCAACTGTCTCATACAAGGGGAAAACTATACAACAAAATTAATATAATATGTAAGATAGTTATAGAATTGTATTTATTCTATATTTTCTTCCAATTGTGAGAAAATTTTGTTTTTAGAAAGACCCCTGAAAGTCATAAGTGATAAACTATCCCTTTTATCAAAGTAAGAGTCCAAGTAGAGAATCGCAATAGTCATTGGTATTTCCAAATTCCTGAATTTGAACTGAAATAACACATTAATAACAGTAGGTCCCACAACTGATCTACTTTATATTTTCATCAATGTTCTAAATGTTCACACTATTGCTCTTAGGTTTACAACTAATAATTTCTTCTATTTATAGAGTGATCCTATTTAGGAAAACTTGCCAGAAAGTTGTGTGTAAACTCACTGAGCCCAAGATAATTTATATCCTCATAATTATCATTTACAAAATGAAAATATTAAGAATTTTTAAAAAAATGCTAAATATAGGTGGATGTCTGTTGACTAAAAACTGCTAGGAGGATAGATGCAGGGAGTGGGGTGGGGTGTGAAGAGCTATTAATTGAACAAAAATATGTATATACACATATATCTGTCTATAAAAAGATATATGTTTGTATGTATACATATGTGTGTGTGTAAAAGTGGAAGGAATTTCACTACAATGTTCTTTATAATAACAAAAGTATCTGGCCAAAGAGAACATAATAAGTTTTATTTTCTATATTTCTTTCATTTTCTACAAAATTATATGTATATATTTATCTAGCTATGCATCTATCCATCCATAAAATGATATAGTTCCTTGGGTCACATTATATGGGAAAGCAAGCAAAGCACCAAGTTATTTTCTTTCTCTTGGCTTATGTATGCTGGTAGACGAAACTTTGGACAGTTCTGTCAACTTGAGCCGAGAGAAAGGAAGAAATTCCTTACAAAAAGTAATAAGACCATAATTTTTTTTTAATTGCCTGTCACATTTTCTCTTATAGAAAACGCTTAATAACAAAGGCGAGTGACTAAATGAGGTATTAAAATGGCTTTATCTCTTCTCCAACCCAAATGAATAGTTATTTGGTTTCGGGTTTAGCTGTTATTGGCCTTCCAATGGTTTCAGTTTCTATTTTTTCCATTGGAAACAATATTATTCCTTATTTACATTCTTCGAACCCCAGTTCAGATGCCTCTATTTCTATTTACTCAGTTATATTTTGAACTGGGAATTTTTTATGTGATTTTGTCTTTACTTATATTATTATCAAAACATTTATCATAAGAGATGTGTTTAATAATAGAATCTCCAAATATTTCAGAAGTAGCTATTCTTTTCTCACTT